>NC_046661.1:13901155-13914171 GCF_010883055.1 Belonocnema kinseyi | reverse complement strand
ATTTCTTTTTTGCAAAGTGATCTAGTATATTTTCTTTCGATAATATCAAATTTTCAGAACTGCCTGTGATTTTTTTAAAAAGCGCCCAAGCCACCTTAAAGCGGATCTTCACTTCATGCCCTTAAACTTGTCTTCAGATGGGGCCTTGAATATCAGGGCAGAAACCATAAAGGAATTAGAAATACAATGGCGGCAGAAAGTCATTCATGACGAGTACACCAAAACGTTAGATCAAAATGAAGTGGACAGTGAGGTATCTAATATTTGGCTAAAAATGGGTGTCCTGTATCCAGAGACGGCAGGATTCGTCATTGCGTTACAGGAAAAGGTTGTCAGCACCAGGAATTATTGCTAACAGCTGTTAAATCAAGACGTAGTTGACCGGTGCCGATTATGTGGAGATACAAACGAATCCATCGAGCACATTGTTGATGGCTGTCGCGTAATGACTCAGAGAGAATATACGCACGGACATAATGATGTAGCGGGCATTATACATCAACAACTGGCCGTAAACCTAGGACTCTTAAAAGAATAGATGCATTTCTATAGATACATTCCAATGTCAGTTTTAAAAAGCGAAGATTACATCTTATATTGGGATGTTACTATCCAAACGGATTATCATATTCGGGCCAATCGACCTGACATCGTGATGCGAGAAAAAAAATATTTAAGAGTCCACATCATCGGCATGGCTTGTCTACCTAACAGAAATTTGCAATCAACCTATACAACCAAAATCCACAAGTATAGCGAGTTAAGGCATGGAGTAAAGACCATATGGAGGAACGCGAATCATGCATCTGTACATCCCATTGTGATTTCGGCTACACGCATTGTGCACGTAAGATGCACTGAACATCTTGAACATTTAGGAGTCCGTAGGGTATTGGCAGCAGCTCAAAAGGCGGTTTTATTAAACCTGTAGAGTGGTAGATGGTAGCTATAAGAAAGCTTCGAGAGGTGACTGATGTCACCTCGAACTCATAATTGTATACCTACAATATCATCGCAGGAGGTTCTATACATCATATTCGATTGACTTATAACATCCTAATCTCAAGAGTCACTTGACGTAGTCCGTGGCTATGATGTATAACCGGGTCCGCCAGAGTAAAAGTTTTGAATAAAAATCATATAAAATAATGAAGATCGCCTGTGATTCTCTATTAATGCCAGAACATGAACGCTAGAACTTTAGTGCTAGAATTGTTTAATAACAGATCTCAATTTTTGTTACCGATTTATTCTAGAACACATATGTAACAGGATTCTAGAACTTCGATATACACTTTTACGGCACAGTTTTAGAACAAGCTTGGAGAAAATGTTACAGAACGTCTGCGATTGGTCAGTTCGAGAACAATTACGTAACAAGTGTTCTAGAACAGTGATTAATCTTTGTTCATAATTCATTCTAGAACACACTTGTAACAGGGTTCTAGAACTTTGATATAATACTATTACGACACAGTTCTAGAACAAACGTGTTTACTGGGTCAGTATCTTCTTTCTGTAGCCTTCGAGTAAAGTGAGTTCACTTGTCGTCATAAATGTCGTTGAGGGGAGAAGAGAGATGATCTCGGTGGATCTTCTATCGGAATGACTGAGGAATTGGTGGCCAGCTGTGGTGTTCGTCTCTGCTAAACGTTGCAATGCATGGTTTGAATATATTTTCATTTGTAAATAATGTATCCTTCACTCCTGAACAAACACTTCAAGTTTCTACCAAATTAGTTTAATTTTAAACCAAAAATATGAATTACAAACCACCCTTGCTATCAGGGGCATACGTAGAAAAAAAATCGGGGGGGGGGGGGGGCAAATTCCACATGATGTTAAAATTAAACCAGTTTTCTTCACCTTGTTTGGGGGGGGGGGTTGAACCACCAAACCCACCCTTGCGTACGCCCGTGCTTACTATATCCACATTTAAAATGTTAAAAATGATAAGTTTGATTTTTGATATTTGCAAATATAAAAACTTCCAAAATCTTAGTCTTTTATCCTACGAATGATGGAGCCGGTTGAGAATGTTCTCTGATAATAAAAAATAAGAACATGTACGCATATATGACGGTTGTTCGAATTCGGGAACATTCAACAACTTACAGCAGTCAAAGTTGCACTGTAAAGAATGCAACTTTGACTGCTTTCATATTGTAATAATATATGGTAAAGCAAATTACCCATAAACAATTGTCTTCTTTTGGCGACGTTAAGAAGTCCTGCAATTTCTCTATATTGAGTAATATCTTCACTTTTGGGGATGTTATAGATGAACCGAATGCTAAGTCGTAGTCAAAAAAAGGAAGGATGAGACTTTTAACTAGGAGGATAGGCGTTGAAGTAGAAAGTGATTCTTTATTCCTGTTAAGTTGTTGGAGGACTCTAAACTTTTTCCTCTAAATATCCGCTACTTGTTCATGCCAAGAAAGAGAGCGATTAAGAATATATATCAAGTAATGGAGAGGAAGAAGGTCCTATGATTACAGCCATAGTTTTAGCAGGGTTAAGAGTAAGGCCACTCGTCGAGGCGCAATGCACCGCTAGATCAATCTCAGATTGTACCCTTTGAAATAAGCTCTTAAATTTGGCAATAAGCGCGAAAAGGTAAAGCTTGAAGTCGTCACAATATTTGTAATAGTTGCAATGTCGAAGCTCGCTACCAAGTTCAGAGGTATAAATATTAAATAAAATTGGTGCAAGCGTGGATCCCAGAGGGACACAAGTCTTAACCTCTCCACAAACTGACCGTTCGCAATTGCTAATATTTACTCTTTCAGGTCGATTATTAAGGTACGATGCAAACCATTTAACAACCATGTTTTAGAGGTGGAGCGATTTAAGGTCAGTTTAAGGTTTAAGTTTTTAGAAATTAAGTTTAAGTTTAAGGTCAGAAGTTACTTTAAAGTGAGGCTGCAAGTGCACTATGCTGGGCATGGCACCCAGATTGTCCTGGATCCATTGATATAGGATATAGGACGGAAATCTCTAGGCGAGGTGGAGTTCGATATTTTAGTAACAGGACGAATAATCGCCTCTTTCCAGGCACCATGAAATATTTCTACCTGCAGGAATGCATTTTACATGTGCAAGAGAATTGGGCCGATGCCTGGTAAAGCAAGGCGAATTATTTTAATTGAAATAACATCAGAACCTTGAGCATTCGATTTTACCTCGAAGAGTTTTTTAATTAGGGTTGCTTGCGTTATGTCAGAGAATAATAATTTAGCATCATGAAAAGTAAAGCAAACTGAGGACGGGGAAGGAGTGCTGTTTGTAAGGAGTGTCGATTTGGTAGCAAAAGCTGTCAAAAGTTCTGCAAGGGAGAATTTTTTATCAGAAGCCAAGTCTTTAGAAGGAATAAGTCTACGTTGTTATAAACGTTTCCGTGCTCTTTCTTGTCGAGGAGCTGTTGGTTGCGTTTTTCAAAGTCTTCTTTTTTTCTTAGGCTTTTAGAAGTATGAAATGCAGATAGAGTAATGCACTTCCCTCACTTCTGATGTTAAAATTACGACTAAGGGTTTCACCGCCTGCTTTGCGGCTTTGTAAAGGAATGCCTCTTTGTCAATCATCTCGTGGTTCCTGACCATTTTTAGGAGATGAGTACATCGAAAATTCAGAAGTTTGTGCCCAGCTTGACGACGTGGGATGTATAACCGCCGAACGAACCGGGCTGAGAAGTATGTAAATCTAAGATAACTTGTCTAACGCTAGATAACTTGTCCAACGCTGTAAGATTTGAAGACCAAATCTGTAAAAGAAGACTCCTTCGTTGATTTTACGTCCTTAATGCTCTCCAGTGTGAAGATGTCTGATAGCACTTATATCCACAAGTTCAGAGCCCCCGGGAACGCCAGTAGTCCGTCCTCGCTTCAGAATAGTGACAGAAGCTTGTAGATAAATTATCAATCTTTCTAACCGGCAGATGATGTTTCTATGAGAGGTTGAATCCACATATTTCCGGTAGTAAATCTAGGCCATCGAAAGGCCGCGCTGGTAAGTTGCTACGGCTTTGCAGACGCACCTGCATATTAGCAGCTACTCGGCAGGCTGCTACACTTTTTTTCGAGGCACGTCCTAACACCAGCCACTGCGGAATGGGCGCACAGTGGTCTAGAATAGGATTTTACTGTTCAAATTGCCCACAGGTCGTATTTTTGAACAAAAGAAACGTTTTTTTACAGAAATCATTCGACAATAAATTAAAAATGATTTTAAATCTGGATATTTATATAAAAAAGTATCACAATCTACTGTTTCATCTATAGAAAAATCTATTTCTTCTTACAAGGCTGACCTACAATCATATTTTTATTTTATAAAAAAAACTCTTTCCAAAACTCAGAAAAATAGAATTTTCCCTTGAATTCAAGGTTAAAAGAAATTTCATTGGTTTCAAAAAGACGTATTACGCAATAAACATAAATTTGTTGCGACATCATCACCTAATCTTGCAGCCAAATAGTTCTGTGTGTGTAAGAAAGATATTTAAGTTTTTCTAAACAAAAAAAGTGACAGTACGATGCGCTTTTGTTTCAAGATAACTTTTTCTATGTGTGGAAAACATTTTGTTCTTTACTGAATTTTAGTAGAATTAAAATAATTTAGTTCAATCAAGATGTTATGCATAAATGTTTTAAATTTTGATCATAGTTATTATTATTATTATTACTTTTTATTCTTTAGTTCTAGCTTTGATGCAACATGTCAGACGGTTAAAATAGCAATACAATACTATTCTCTTGTAAGCCACAGATAGAAAGTCTTGACATTCATCCTTCCTATATAAATCCTACAAGTATTCAAATATCGGAAGCACGAGCCACTTTTGGGATTCAGTTTCTTATTGATCACACTTTTCCACGTCTTTTCAAAGATCTAGATTTATGTCTTACGATTGCAGATAATAGAAATAAAATCACTCGTTTGGAATTTGAAATTAAATATGGCATCCATAAGCTATCAACTGACTCAAAACATAATCAGAATAAAGACAGCTTGACCGATGACTATTTTCTTACAGCATCAACAGTGCCTATATGCTTCAAAGTAAAACACACGGCTGAAACAGTTTGAACGAATCCTCATAGTTCCTCACCAAAACTTTGTATATCTGACATAATTAAATATTCAAAGGAGACAAAGGAATGAACAAAATATGAAATAAAAAATATTATATATAACTAATAGTAGAGAAATTCCTCTTTTCTTTTTCAACTTTTATACTTATAGGAGAACCAAAATGCATGTGAGCTTATATTCATGATACTACATGTCTTCCTCAGTGCACAAAGTACTGCTACACGGGGGAAAAGTTATCGAGAATTTCTCAATAAAAATTTGCCTGTATTCCGAAGAAGCTTCTGAGGCCTGGACCAAGGATATTAAGTACATTCGACGGTTCAACATAGGGCGAATTTCTCGATTGCAAACTATGCATGACCTAATGCACAAACTCTTTGAGTCCTCAGAACTTTTCATTGCATTTTTTTCCAGTAAGAAACAACCATTTCAGACATTTTGTTTTACAAATTGTTATTATTAATTTAGAATATTTATACTTTGTAAAGCTCAAAGTATATAAATGCCTCTAAAGGAAATCGTTAATCACTTTTAGTTTAGTCAAGCGTGAAATTGAAACGCAAAATATCATTGATCATTGTTAGAAAAACCGTAAGAAACTCCGTCCGAAAATATTGCACCTTAATTTGCACGGAGTGGACGACTGTTTATAAAATCATCTTTCATTTAAAAGCACAGCCTTGTCTGGGGAAGGGGTAAACAGGGAGCTAGCTCGCGTTATTGCGTTTATTTTAATAAAGTGGAAAATAGATATATAAAAAAAACGACAAATTTAATTATCACAACATAATTCATTGGCAAATCTGTTCTCGCTTTCGTGAACCCATTTCTCTACATAAAAGATAAATTTGAAGAAAAGAATGATATAAACAGAAAAATGAGGATTTTTCAATTAAGAGCGATTGTAGACGCTGAGACCACAGACAATTATGTGTTCAGAAGGTTTGTGCTAAAGAATTACTTTAAGATTCAGGGATTTAGATTGGAAAAGAGTGAACTGCAATTTAATGTCAATTGAGAACCTCAAGTGACGGATAAAGTATCTTTATATGTATATATATATGTGTGTGTGTGTGGGTGTGTGTGTGTGTGCGTGTTTAATAGATTAGTTCGTTTGCGATTCATCGTCCTACCAGAATTGGTGCTGATGTGCATACTTGGTACCAACTTCCTGAACAGGGAACATTAAATCGTCGAACAATCCAAAATCTTTCGATGTGAATTCGAACATATTTTCTGTGTTTTTAAAAACTTCGCTACAATATATATATATATATATATATATATATATATATGTCGTACCTTATTTGTCACTTGTTCCTTCATATCCATACGCAATGCGCTTATCATAATAGTGCAGAGTAATCTCAAAAACTTTCCTCGCAAAATTTCAGTGGCTAGAGTCAGAATTTCTCAATTTTGCGTGCGTCATTTTAATGTGCAATGAATTTAACGTTAAATAAATATTATTTCGGATTCAATAGGAAAATAGATATATTTATTCTATGACCTTATGATCATTTGTGTTTTGCAGGGTCTGGAGATACATTTGAACTATAATAAAGTAAAAACGAGTAGTTAACTCCTAGGGAACAATATACAGAAGTCATGGCTAACGGAAGAAAAGGCAATTTATCACCAAATAAAAATTCATGTACACCGCTTTGATAAAGAATTAATAACAACAGTATTACCACGTAGCTCCATTCATGAATTTTAAGCAGACACTGCTTGTATTGTTCGATCAAAAAAGCACTGCCTAAAATTGTATAAAAGAGGAAAAGAAATATTTTCAAAGGAGTTAAATCTGTCGGATGAAGAAGGGGAAAAAGGGCCGTGGTTCCTGCCGAACTAAGGATTATAAAAATTCTCGCATCGTATGAATCCACTGCTGCAAGCACACTGAAATAAAAAAGTATTAATTATTATTAAATAGCAGAAGATATAAACATAAGCGAAGAAAATGTTTAGGTTTCGCTATATAGGATAGTTCATAGCTTAATATTAATTTAGACGACAGTCCGACAAGCAACTTATGTGCAGGGTGGCCCAATTAAACTGCAACTTTTCAGAATGCTGTATTTTTGTATAAAATTTAATTTTATTGAAACAATTAACAAAAATGGTAGAAAACATAAAAAAATGTATGTCTAATTTTCGATATGTCCGCCTTAAGCATGAACTATGGCACTGAATCGGTCGACCCAACAATGTGCTCCTGTGAGATATTCATCCATTCCCGACTTTTCGGTTACGGGCATTTTGAAAGCTAAGTTCAACACTAAAAAACACCAGAATGTTGATGTGTTCACAGAAGGCCTTCTTCGTTAATGGATGAAGATGCCGCAGGAGTGCAGCGTGCGACTCGTTTGTCCGGAAGCTTAGAGCCATAGTTTCTTCTCAAGGCAGCGACATCGAAAATTCTACATAAATTTGTAAAATTTAATGTTTTCTACCAATTTTTTAACTACTTCAATCAAATTAAATTTTATATAAGTAAAAAATACAGCGTTTTAAAAAGTTGCAGTTCGATTGGACCACCCAGTATATTCAGGACATGGAGCGACACAAGGAGGACTGCCTTCCGTATATACAATGTCAGGCCTCGAGTGCGCTAATGGAATAATTACCAACAACCTACTATTCAAGAAGCGTTTGGTTATCGCGAAACTATGTCAACCGGATTTTATGTGTGCCAGTTACTCTCAGGGTATAAATTAAATGTTCTGCAGTTATAGTTGACAACATCTTAATCTAAAATACGACTACAATATACGAAGGTAGGTACGCAGATTATGATTAGAAAAAAGTTCCTGCATAAAAAATATTGATATTAGCCAAAATTTCACTCCGAATACACGTTTGAACAAAGCAGTAATAGGCCAATTTTACACGGATTACTCACACAGAGTTAACCCTTCTTTGTAGTTTGTTTGGTAGTATGTGACGTCAGAGCAACTTTGCTGCCGGGAGTCGCAAGCTCGCCAGAGTCAGGTCAGTTAATCCTCAATTCTTTCTAACATATTAATGGTAGATGTTGTATTTTTTGTATTTTGTAACGCTGCAAAAATAAAAATAACTTTTGCAATTATGCCGTGACCTTCTCGCGGAAAATTTAACGTAGAATCCGAGTTGCAATAAATTAAAGGTTCATTTTGTTTTTTCATTGTGTGCGAAGCTTGGTTTTAATAATAAAAACTACCTACAAAATGGAATTTTTCCCCCGAAAATCAATAAGTCATTAAGACATAAATCCTCATAACTTGGCCTAGTATTATTGAAACTGTTTAAAATTCGGTGCACATACAATTATACCTTAGTATGTCTGAAAAGCAACACAAAAGTTGAGAATGATCTTTTTTAATAATATTCAATTGCAGATTAAGACCTGTCGTTAATCACATTTTCCTATTTTCGCCAACAAAAAATATCGAGGGAGCTTCAGATTTGAAACAACGTTTAGCTGGAAAGTTGTTCTCTGTAGTCGAAAGAAGATTACTAGAAATATTTCAGATAAATTCATTACAAATTTCCGGAAACATTTATTTTGTAACATACCATTTGATGCCGTAACGATTACACTGTTAACACGGAGCCATCTGGTGCAGCTAAGTATATCTGTTAGTATTTCTTTGTGTGATCATTACGGTGTCTTGTAATGTTACGTAAAGTACATATTGTCGCTAATTTTTAATGAATTTATCGAAAACTTTGCAGAAAACTTTTTTCAACAATATAAAACAACTTTCTCGCTGGAAGTGGTTTTAAATATGAAATTCCGTCGATAAACTTGTACCACTTTTTAAATAGTTTTGTAGACGTCCATATAGTATACTTTGTATGTGTACTAAATTTAAAACAGTTTCAATGATATTTCACCGAGTTATGAGAATTTACGTTTTGTTCACTTATTGATTTTTGGCAAAAATTTGTTTCAGTTCTTAATTTTTATTCTTAAAAATAATCATCAAATAAAAAAAAATATAATAAAGCTCTTATCGGCGTGGCTACTACAACGCACTTAAACTAACTTCCGCAGCAAAACCGATGATGTGTAAACTATCTCTTCAATTTGTAGGATCAAAATGTTCATTGAAGTTTGAGGAAACAATATTCATTCCGTATAAGTGTCAGGCTGCCTAAATAAAGAAGATCTTGTATGTTTGTTGTTGTGTTTTTATCATTGAGTGAAATAGTCTGCTAGTATCGATAGACTGATATATTGTTTTTTTTCCGTGTGTATACAGAAGTATACCAGAATATAATTTGTTGAAGCTGGTTGACCTAAATTACAAGAAAGAAGAAATAATAAGTGTCTTTATTATCCTGGCACTTGCAATACATTAATATTAAAGTTTAAAGTCCAATTTTTGCACAGGTTTTACCAAATAAAACCGTTTAAAATTTTATTTAAAAAATAAAACGCAGTTTTTCAGTATTTTTAATGTAGGGGAGAGTGGGGCTTAATGTTTATTTTCGAAACACACACTGCACTTTATATACACGTCAAAGTTGAACTGAATGTCACATAACCACGGACGTTCCTTTCAAGTGCCGAGAGTTATCTGTAGTCCAAATTTCAGCACTACAACTGTTACCGCTCGGAAGATAATGCAGATTGAATGGTTTCGAAGATTTAATATTAAGCCCCACTTTCTCCTAATAAACCATTTTTTCTTTATTTTTCATAACAGTTTTGATTATTTTAAAATGAAATATAAGAAGGAATGAAATTAATTAGTATCACTGAATTTTCTGTAAGATTAAAAAAATATATTTAACATTTAAAAATAAATTTCAAGTAAAAACAGAGGAACTCTTTTCTTGAAAATTGGTTTCGCATTTTTTTAGAGATTTATTTTTTAATTTCTTATGAATATTTCATTGTGCTTGTCTTATTTCTCGGAACTTTTTTTGGAAACGAGCTTTCCGTAAATTATATTTAATTCTTATAGTATGCAAGTTTATAAGAGTTGTCTCTGACATCATTCCGGTAAATAAAATTAGTTCTTGTGTGAAGCCTCCCTTGAACTGGTTGAAACTCAAATCTTTGTTGGTTTGGATCCATATTTTCACCTTTGTAATTTTAGCGTCTTTATTTCACGATTTTAAAGAGACAAAACGATTTTCCCTTGCTGCCCCGCACCAACCGCTAATAATTTAATGACACAAACAATTTATATGAACAAGTCAAATTACTATTTAAAAAAATTATTTGATATAAATTGTTTTTTAAGAACACAAAAGGGATTTAAATGTATATATACTGATAAATTTATTTATGAGTTGATATATTTTCCCAAGTATTCTCATAGATTTCTTTCTAATTAAAAATAATATAAATTTTCGAATACATATTTTTACTCCAAAAAAATTGCTTGTACTCCATATCTCGATATTCTTGTTATCTATATGTAACTATATTTATTAACTTTTTATTTAAATTTTTTAAACAAAAATGTTTTTTTTTACGACATTAATTAAAGGTCAAAACTAAAGAAAGGATGCGCAACAGATATAGTCGCAAATGGACGAGACCCTCTTCTTAAAATGGTCAGCAAGTTCGAAGAAGTGGGCAAAGGAGGGTTTCTGTAAAAAGCAGCGGAAGAGCCTGCCGAAACACTCAGCCTTAACTTCAGTATCAGGGGTGAGCAAAATGCACTAAATCTTATCTATCTCGAATACTCACTTCTGAAAGCCCGGATTAAGAAAGAACAGGAGAAAAACTTCCGTGAACAGCTCCTTGACAAGAGAATGCACGGTATCTTCCACAGGAATGTAGAGGATCGATCGACGTCATATAAGCTAAAATTTTCTTTATATCACTCGAATTGAAGTCGGACACAGAGGATTTTATTTTGGCATGTCAAAACGGTGTTATTTCCACCTTAACATACCGTCGATTCATGTTGAGCCAAGAAATTCCCGATGATAGCTGCAAAGCGTGTCATGCCAACCCCGAGTACGTAGGTATCTAGTTGTCCAACTCATTGCGGCTCTCGCAATCACTAGTCTTGGGAAACTCAACGAAAATCGCCTGCTTCCCTTCCATGTAGCGTGATAACCTATTTTGCAAAACCCACCTCAAAACTAGGTCTTACCATGGCTCTAAATGGTGCACAAAGTGCTTCAATCCGGTCGAATTTCAGAAAATTTTGACACATGTGCATTTTGAAATCTAGTTGCTTTGCACGCGTATAAAATTGCGTATGCGCAGCGCAGAGAAAATTAACTTGGCGCACGGACGGAGTAGTGCAGATAGAATGTGTATTATTTTAATATTATTTTCATCATTTATTCTAGTCCGGCGAATAGTGACCATTTTTCATGTAAATTTTTCAAATCGTGTCACAAGCAATTTTTTTGCGCATGTGCGCCCTCAAAAACCATTACGAATGTTGAGGCATTCGCATGTTAATAAATATGAAAAATTCCAGAATTCGGTCAAACTATGCAAGGTATGAAAATATTTTGCGGAGAAAAATTGTTGATCATAAAACGAAATACAAATTTTTCTTGAACTCTCGTTTAATAAGAGGCGCAGTTTCTGTAAATAGTAAAAAATAAACAATTGAAACGTAAAAACTGGAATGTGCCGTGCAAAATGCACATTTTTAGCTCCTACATTTGAAACTTCCTGTTTTTTAATTTTGTTTACAAAAATTTGATAAAAGTTCTTTTTTCACATAAATAACTCCTCAGGGTGCCAGTAAGATTTTTAAAAAATGCCTCCGTTCGTGACATGAAATGCGTAATTTAATACCTTATCCGCCGCACTGTCCAGAGTGAATATAGAATTTATCTTACAGAGGTGATGATATAAAGAGATGAGAGTGGAGACTGGAGAGATGCAAAAGAGAATAGAGAGAATTTTAAACAAAATTATTGATTTTAGTTCTCTATGCCTACAGTTGGTCTTAAATCTTCTGAATTCAACGCTTATTACTGGGTAGCTCCTGGTTGCAAGTCAGGTTATTACAAAAAAGAATAGAAATATCACATGTTCTTTGCACCAAAAAATCCAGCAATAATTAAGCTGTGGCAGAAAACAATTTCTAAGAATGACGCTGCGTTAAACCGTAAGCGTGCAGTGTGTGAAAATCACTTTTTGGAGTCTGACATCATTTGGGGGTCGGAAGTTAGAGGACCTGATAAAAACTTCATGATTTCGGTATGTTTGTTTATGGAGTTTATTAGTTAATAGTCTGTTCACTTTAGACATGAGGTTTGCAATAATATAAGTAACTATTTGATTCAAAATCTGCGTACAACGTACAACTTGCAGGTTAAATTAAAAATACCACAGTTAAGGAAAGGAGCTCTTCCTCTCAAATTTCCAAACGGTCCAAAATATTTGCCGACTAATCAGAAAAAGTAAAAATCTCCAAAAAAAGATAAGTCGCTGAAAAAAAGGCTTGCAAAATTAAGAGCGTTATTACTGCTAATAATTGAGTTTTTAGTTAACCAAGAAATCGAGCTTTCACTCAGAGTCAACCCCTTTCTTCGACCCCCCCCCCCCCCCCCCCCCCCCCCCCCCCCCCCCCCCCCCACACACATAGACACAGTTTCTCTTTAACCCATATAGACTCTTATAATATCCTCCAGTTACTGTCGACCAACCGCATAAACTAGAGGAGGTCGAAGTATTTTGAACAGAAGTCTACGAAGTGCAGGAAAACTTAATGGCATTTCTGAAGACCCTGAGCTCGTCGGTAGAAGCGCAATACACTGTTGCCCTGGAGACTTATAAATACCTGGGCGTGCCACAGAGCCGCTTTCAGGATGTGATATCTATAAAGGATACTCTCCGAAGCAGATACAAACGTCTCATGCGGCAGATTCGGCTTCCAAATTGTCAGAGAGAAACAAAGTATCTGCAACGAGCAAGCTTGCCGTCCCGGTAGTACTATTTTCATTTAGAGTCC
>NC_046661.1:13898159-13901055 GCF_010883055.1 Belonocnema kinseyi | reverse complement strand
GGGAATCGAACCCTCAAGCCGATCTAGTAGGCCAAAAGCCTAAACTTTAGCCCCTACGACCATCGTACCACTTACCTTTTACTTTATTATTTTGCAATACTTTATTCATTTACCTAAGGGAGCCTTATAAGAAACCGCACCCCTGGTGCAGTTCTGTTTTATTTAAAGTTTCAAATTATATTACAAGAATTCTGTATACAAGTTCAAATGCCAATTTGATCGAGCATCTTATTTGTGGAACAAACAGTTTTATCTGCACAAAAAGTTTGGCAGATTTTAAAACATCATGTTCGTGTAAAAAGCTCAATAAAGATGATCTGTATATCAGCCTTCGTCACATTCTTGTATAACTGCTTCAGGGCAGGTGAACCATTTTGATAACAGAAAGTTAAAATTACATAATGCAACTTAAACCTTCATTCACATAAATCTTTTTAAATTATTTTACAGAACATGAGGTAACTGGAGCTGCAATTTTGAAATTCAAGATAGCGGATTTTTTAACGTTGGTCATTAATCTTGGCCTAGCAGTGCTCTTGCAAAAATTGATTCGGGAATCTAGATTGAAAATAGAGATATGAAAATGTTATCCGCAAGGATCATCTCTTATTTCCTTAGCTGAAAAATTGTGCATGGAGCACACTAAACGATGCAGCTTTTGTGAGGATTCTATGGGTGAACTTATTGAACACCGGAAAACTTCGTATGTCCTGAAACTTTTTTTTATTGATTTACTTTAAAATTACTTAAGAAATAATATTTCTATAATGACTGCGTTAAAGTTATTCAACAAATAAAGTATTTATGAAAAATTTCGTCTCAAGTCTATGTTTTATTTCGTAATTATATCTAAATGCCTTTATATTATTTTTCAGAAACACTGGATGAACTTTACACTCCCATCTTCACATAAAAAGGATCTCATAATGAAATATCTAGAGGATATACGACCAAATAGAAGGGGATGGATTTTTAAAGAAAACCCCTTCGCTCAATGAAATTTACGAACAATATTTAAAACTCTTTAATTGCGGCGGTGAAATGGTAAAAAAATTATTGGAATTTTCTACTACACTTTTAATAAGAATATTCTAACATAATTGTACATTCTCTATGTAGATTGACTTGTAATTCCGTAAAATCTATGGAAATGAATCCTCTAAGGTAAATGTGTCAGTCTTCGTCAATGCATGAATTGTCGGCAGATGGGCAGTATTTTACATATAGTAAGCTGCTGTGTTCTTTCTTTCTCAGAAAAAATGTTTTTTTTTTGTAAATGCTATTGCCGATCACTAACACATCGAAATGCCGATAACTAAAGCAGCCGGATAACCCGATAACCCATGCATTATCGTATTTATAATTTCGAACATCTTATAATATTGATTCTAAGAGGATATTTTACAAGTAAAAAGTAATTTACCTTTCTGAAGGTACGCTTAATTCGATAAAAACCATTTCTTAAACTTTAAATATGATTAATATAGTTTTTTAAGCATTTGAAATCTGAAATTCTCCTTAAACTTCCGATAACTGGCACACTTACCTTAAATTCTTGGAAAAATCTTCAGCATTTTATGCTCCACGCATTCAACTAATTGTTGAAAACCATTGTAGGAAACCAGTAGAAGTTTTGTACTAAAGCAGGATCGTATATCCTAAGGATTTATTTACTTATAGTATAATTTTCCTCATACTGTATGCATTTAACAAATTTTGGTATATTTTTTTAGATAATTTGAGGGATTCACTGGTATTTTCTGAGATGCTGCCCAAGACAAATTTTACAAAAATGGGAAACAAAAAGGGAAAACTTTAAACATTGATTACAGATTATAAATATTTCAGGTTCGAAAATGATTTAAAAATTTATTATTACTTTTTCTTTGATACAGGCCCGAATTCAGGAAAAATATTTTCAATGGAACACCAGGTTCTGAGATTCCGAAAAAGGATCTCTTACGATTTGTTAAGGTAAAAACTTTTATTTATATAAAGAGCCTAACACAAAATCTGAAAATTCAATGACAACTTTAAACGTTTAACTCTGAAACATTGAATAAATGATCAATATCAATATTGTAAATTATTACATTATTAGTTCTTAAGTTCTTTGTGTACAGAGGGTTAAAATACGGGGTAAACATAATTTGAAAAAATATGTAAATAAACGGAAATTATTTGTATATTAATATTCTTCATGGAATTCCTCTATTTTATTAAATAATTATAATAAGGCATAAATGAATGATTTATTCAAACACAAGCGACTGATATAGTCAGTGAAGGGTACAGTTTATCTCAGTCAAAATGAATGATCCGATTAATTGAATTGATTGATTTAAACAGTCAAAACTAAAGTGTATATCAGTAAAAATGACAGTCTAAATTAGAAAAAATGACTGATAAAAACAGTCAAACTGACCGACAAAATCGTTTAAACTGACTGAAAAAATCATTCAAAACGACTGATTGGATCAGTAAATCAAAATTACAGACCAGTCATTTTGACTGATTTGTCAGTTGTCGAATCTACACTGTTTAAAAAAGTCAACATTGCCTGACAATCAGTCATTTTTGACTGATTCAAATTTAGAGTGCAGTATACAAGCCCGGCAGTTTTTCCAGAAGAGAGATAATCCAAATAAAAGCCGTAACAGGGGGTTCCTAAATCCTAGCGGCAAACAAAACGTTTGTAGCATACAGGTCTGATAAAGTTTTACAAAAAATTTATGCACACATTTGTCGGAAAACTACCTTATGTTATCTAAAATTTGGTGAAAAAGGATAAAAACGCATTAGATAACATTCTCGAACAATTTCTACAAAATATTGAGTGTTATATGTGTGTGCAGTACAGAGGCCCAAAAAACCGACTTTCGAATAGAGGGTATGC
>NC_046661.1:13896771-13897923 GCF_010883055.1 Belonocnema kinseyi | reverse complement strand
CCGAAGGGCCTATGACAAAGCCACCGAACGCGTCCTCGGGTTGCGGATAGAGGGTCCCTGTACCAAGGGTTTCTGCTGAATATGGTTACAAAAATAAGTAGGTAGTCGCGGACAATTGTTCAGGGGTGGTCCCGAAGGAATTAACTCCTAAGCGGAGGTGTGAAAACCGTGCCGAACGCTGAATGGCACCTGGGTGAGGTGTCTAGAACGGTGAGTCTGGGATACCAGGCGACCTCTCAGAGTAAGCAGCCTTATCCTTGCATGCGGCGCTCTACAAGGATGGACGAACCCCTTTCCCTAGCTTCTCGTGGGAGCAACAATGACAACACCAAACATAGTTGCAGTAAGTGCGGTTCAAAACAACAGAACGCGCAGGGCTCCCGACAATGGGTCGGCCAACAATGCCGACCAATCTAGAGCTGGAGGAGCCAATGAAAATGGATTCAATGCGAAGGATCGACGGGATCTCGTGACCTTTGGGTGGACGGAGCGACTGAATCACGACTTGCTAGACTGCTACGATGCGAGGGAGGCCCGTGAACGGGGTTACATGGCACGGCTGCATGCTCTGTGGTACGAGAAACACCCGGAGCTATCGCACTTTTCGCAGCAACGTCTGCGAAACCATGCTAAACTACCACGTAAAAGGGGCTATGTAAGCGGAACGCCTACTCTACCACAGCTAGAACAAGCCGGCAACAAAGAAAGAGAGGCGACACTAAGACCAACCGCGGGCAGGCATCCAATAGATGAAGAGCGATGCTTTACGACCCGGAGAAACATCAACACCAAGGTTTCTCTCAAGCCTAAAGATCTGGCTGAAATGGATGACGAGCTTCGTGGACATTTTTCCGGTGAATCCGACCTCTGGGCTATCAATTATTGTGTGTATAACGCAGCGAGAGCTTTGGCCGATGAGAACCGTAAAACAAACCAACGGCTGATCATAAGACCAAAAGATGAATGCATCAACTTGTCATAAAGATAGGCTGGGCAAGACAGTACGCGTCCCGCATTCAATGAGTCATTGACTACATCAGATCTGGCAGAAATTTTACCGCCAAGGTTCGAAAGTTCGCGCGCGAACTCCGCACCCGTTATCACATACTTAACAAGTCAAAGCTGCTGACCATCAGGCAGCATATTGTTGAG
>NC_046661.1:13895519-13896671 GCF_010883055.1 Belonocnema kinseyi | reverse complement strand
CGACAATTGTTTCTGTTGCTCATTCGAGGCCTGACATGGTTCTTCTTGACTTCGAGAAGCGAACCATGTTCGTTATCGAATTTTCGGCACCAGCTGACAAAATCATCACAACCAAGGAGAATGAAAAGAAAGAGAGGTATGGAGACCTTATAAGGCAGTTGCAACGATTGTACCCGGAATATTCTGTTAAACTGATCGTCCTTATCATCGGCGCTCTTGGAGGTGACAAGCTTTCACTTTCTAATAGCCTAAAAAGCATCCCTGCGTGTCAACAATATGCTAGAACACTTGCGGGAAAAATGCAGAAGGCGGTTGTCCTTGGGTCGCTCCATGTTCTTGGGGTACACGAGGATTTTGCTGGATCGTCGTATTGATTCCTTTACAGACTGTAACCACCTATCTCATGATTGTGAGACGTGGTTATGGCTGAAATTTTATCGCGATTTCGCTGGAAGCGGGTGTAAGGCAAAAGAGGAGTGGGCTCATGGTGTCGCCCTGAAAGACAACTCTCTGAAAGGTGACCTTGTTAGCTGTCACACGATTTTTTCCAGATAAGATAGTAAATCTGGTTTTCCAAAGCGGTATCAATCTCTCTATGCACCCAACTATTTGCGGATGAAACTTTAAGATTTCCAAAAGACAGATGATAAGTCTATGGGAGGTCGAATCGAAAGCTTTCCGATAATCAATCCAGGCCATCGATAGGTCACGCTGGTAGAATGCTGCATCTTTGCAGACACATCTATCGATGAGCAGGTTCTCCCGACATCCGGCTACGCCTTTCTTTGTGCCTCGTTGTTCATACATTTCTTGCCACAAAGGTTGAATTGCCCGAACAATCCTATCATTTAGGACAGCTGTGAATATCTTATAAAGTGTGTTCAGACAAGTTATTGGCCTGTAATTCTTCGGGGCAGCTAAGTTGCCTATTTTCCGCAGAAATATTGTGCGCCCTTCCACCAACCAGTCTGGAATCGGCTCTTCCGACTTCAAATATGAGGTGAAAATACGGGCCAAATGCTGATGAGTTGAAGAAAACATCTTCCACCCGAAGGTTTTGGTACAATCTGGTCCCGGTGCGGAATAGTTCTTCATCCCTCTTAATACTTTTTTCACCTCCTCGGTAGTGATGGGTGGGCATTCTTTATCAGG
>NC_046661.1:13891398-13895419 GCF_010883055.1 Belonocnema kinseyi | reverse complement strand
CAATCACACACTGAATGCGGGACGCGTACTGTCTTGCCCAGCCTATCTTTATGGCAAGTTGATGCATTCGTCTTTGGGTCTTATGATCAGCCGTTGGTTTTGTTTTACGGCTCGCATCGGCCAAAGCTCTCGCTGCATTATACACACAATAATTGATAGCACAGAGGTCGGATTCTCTGGAAAAATGTCCACGAAGCTCGTCATCCATTTCAGCTAGATCTTCAGGCTTGAGAGAAACCTTGGTGTTGATGTTCATCCGGGTCGTAAAGCATGGCTCTTTATCTATTGGATGCCTGTCCGCGGTTGGTCTTAGTGTCGCCTCTCTTTCTCTGTGACCGGCTTGTTCTAGCTGTGGTAGAGTAGGCGTTCCGCTTACATAGCCCCTTTTAGGGAGTAGTTCAGCATGGTTTCGCAGACGTTGCTGCGAAAAGTGCCATAGCTCCGGTTGTTTCTCGCACCACAGAGCATGCAGCCGTGCCATATAACCCCGTTCAGGGGCCACACTCGCATCTTAGCACTCTAGCAAGTCGTGATTCAGTCGCTCCGTCCACCCAAAGGTCGCGAGATCCTGCCGATCCATCGCATTGAATTCATATTCATTGGCTCCCCCAGCTCTAGATTGGTCGGCATTGTTGGCCGTCTCATTGTCGGCAGCCCTGTGCGTTCTGTGGTTTTGAACCGCACTTACTACAACTATGTTTGGTGTTGTCATTATTGTTCCAACGAGAAGCTAGGGAAAAGGGTTCATCCATCCTTGTAGAGCCCCGCATGCAAGGATAAGTCTGCGTACTCTGAGAGGTCGCCCGGTATCCCGGAGTCACCGTTTTAGACATCTCACCCAGGTGCCATTCAGCTTTCGACACGATTTTCACACCTCCGCTTGGGGGTTAATTCCTTCGGGACCACCCCTGGACAATTGTCCGCGACTGCCTATTTTTGTAACCATATTCGTACATTCAAGTTTAAAATTTTTTGTTTTGTTGTGTTGGTACACTCGTCACGATCATATGTTCACAGTTTTGACTATATAGCTCGTGTTGTTTTTCTGTCAGAGGCGTAAAAGATTAGAAGAGTTTGGTGTGCTCAGCGATTTTCTTCTTTCGAAAAAAATGGAGCAAAGAGTTTTCATTAAATTTTGTGTGAAAAATGGAATCCAGTGCTCTAAAACTCTTGAAATGTTGACGGTTGCATACGGTGAGTCTACTCTGAGGAAGAAAAATGTGTATACGTGGTACAAGCTGTTCCAAGAAGGCCGAGAGGATGTCAAAGACGAACCTCGCCCTGGACGTCCCAGCACGTCAACAACAGATGAACACGTTCAAAAACTGCTCAATTTTGATCAAACGATCCTTGGCATGACCATCGCTCAGGAGATGTTGAATGAAGTCAATAATGATATTCACCGGATTTGCCCCATAGTGACTTTTTTCTTTTCCCAAAACTGAAGAGACCCATGAAAGGACATCGATTTTCAATGATTGAGGAGAAAAAACTGCATCGCTGAAAGAACTCAAGGCTATACCACAAAATGATTATCAAAAGTGATTCGATGATTGGAAAAAGCGTTGGCACAAGTGTATTATATCTGAGGGGGATTACTTTGAAGGGGACAACATAAATATTGAGGAATAAATGAATATTTTTCGAGAAAACCATAAAGTCACCTTATTTTTTGAATACGCCTCGCATTTAAACTTATATGAATTTATTACAAAATAAGGTACTAGTATCTGAATGACGTAGATATTTAATAATAAGCAGCAAAGCTAACTAAAATTTTTTTTAAACTGGAGTTTTATTCCTCTCTTTAAGAAAAAAGTTACAACTAAATAATAATTAATTGTTTAAACAAATACTAAATGCTTGAAACAAAGATCATTATTCCTAAAAATGTCCAATTGTCCAATCAAGCATAATAGTCTAAGAGCCGAGGCCGTTTTTGGCGAGTTATTATGTAACGATTCTGCCACTATTTTCCTGATTGTTGAGAATATACTGATCACGAAATGTGGCTTCTCCAGGGGCAGTCCCGGGGAGAAGGTATTTATTTACTCATTCGAAGCTTTAAAAAAAATGATTAAAATAAGTCATAGGGTAACGGCTGAATCTTTCTGCGCTGCATGTGGAGACAATTAGACAATGTTCCGTGCAGTTGGCAGAACAAAAGGCCGGTGCGGAAGTTGGGGGGGGGGGGGCAGAACGATCTAGAGGCGTAATAGAATGTCATTTTAAAGTTATTTTCTAACACCTACATTTTTTATATAACATTCTACTCATTAATCAAAACATATTTTCGAAGAGGCTGAACAATATCTCGGCGATAGCCTAATAAGTCGCCAAAAACGGCCTCGGCTCTCCGAATATAAAAAATCTACCTTTCAATGAGTGCAAAAAAAAATTATTTACACAAAAATAAATCTTTTAAACAACTGTTAATTAGTTGACAAATACATAAAAACATTCCACTTCACAAACAAAAATAATTTATGGCAAAAAGGGAAAAAGAGCATTTATGTGTCCATATTGTGCAAAAATGTCAATTTCAGTTTTTTTTTAGACATTTTTGGGCCTCCGCAAGAGGTCATCAAAATTTAAAGTATTTTAATTGAAATGATTGATTATGTACTCCCAAGTAATTCATAATATCTCTCTCAAGCTAAGTTTAAACCCAGAAATCTGAATCCCTTTTTTCCAAAAACCAAAATTTCCCCATGCTAATCTTATGGGATTTTGAGGGCCTTTGCGGCACGCCTTAATATTAACCGATTTAACTCAAACTTGGAGGGAATTTTTTTCCGGCAACCTCACAAAATGGAGGGGAGGTGGCCTGCCCTATAATCCAAAAAAAATTTCAACAGGTATCTTTTTGGACAACCCTAGTGTGCACAAGCATCTGATATTCAAGCGATTGCAACGTTTACTTATTTTGTGAATCTGTATGACAAATATGTATTTTAAAATATAAAAATTGAGAATTCTGGAAAACGTTGACAGATACATCAAAACTATCAAAATGCTAAGGATTTTTTTGAAGGATGAACATTGACCAGTGTAAACTGACACAGAAGCAGAATTTGCAAAATTGTATGTTAAAGGTCTGTCTGTCATATGGAAATTTTGAATATCCCTTAAACGTCCGTCTTCATGTTATGTCTAAAGTGTTTGCAGGATATATCAAGATTTTCTAGTCTAATTGTCTCGTCATCGCTAAGGTCTGTAATGTTCAACTTTCTCAGACACGCGTGTTTCTTTTCATTTTACAGCTACGCATCCCCATTCATTCTTCCTACAAACGAAGTGCCAAACACTTAAGTTGAACTCCTAACAGTGATTTACAGGAACCTTTTAATATATCCTCTATATATTTATTGTGAATTAGCGTGTCTCAAGTTGTTCTATTTAGGCGTTCATTTATTTTGTCTGCAAGATCTGTTCGTTTTTGTATTTTAACTCGCGTCGGTTTCGTCTTTTCGGTTCTCTTTCATCTTCATACTTGACCTAAATTAATTTTTGAGACTAAAAGTTATGATTCTTTTTACATTCAGAACTTCTCATAACCCTTTATCTCTTACTAGCTCTCTCAGCCTTCTCATCCGCGACTAGAAAGTCAATCGTATTGTAGCTAAGGCCTCTGTTCCAGATGTTCATGTGGATCATTTTATGCCAAAACCAAATATAATAAACAAGCCCTTTTCTAAATATAAGCTAAACAATCTATTACCGTTCCGGTTTCTCTTTGGATCTCAAAAATTAACAAGCACCCCTTCCGTACCCTAGTGTTAAACTCCGACCCTTCCATTAATATCTCCTAATAAAATGATTGTTTCTATATGATCGCAAACGTATGCAATATTATTCAAACTGTCCCAAAAGTCGTCTTTTACCTCATTTCTTTCTTCATCAACTGATACGTAGCACGCTATGGTAAATATTCTTCTGATTCCCACTTGCATGCTAGCCCACAACAATCTGGGAGATACAAAACCATGCTCTTTAATATGCTGCGTTGCTCTCTCATTCA
>NC_046661.1:13877576-13891298 GCF_010883055.1 Belonocnema kinseyi | reverse complement strand
TACAAATATTTGAAAAACAGATTCTTGAAGTGATACAGGGAAGGTGCATTTCTAATAACGTAAGGACCTTCATTCCACAAACGGGAACTTCTTACGGGAACCTCTTACTGTAACCTATCCATGCAAAAAAGTATGTACTGCAGCCAACAGATGTCTCTTAAGGCCGCTGTTGCTTACCGCCCCAAAATGTCCCTTTCTTTGCACTATTGCACCCCTCACAGCCCCTGTAGACACCCTTTTCTCACCCCGAATATCCCCCAGCATTACGAGAACCACCCTTGTCCACTATGGTGGCCTAAACTCCTGACCACAAAACTACCCCGCTCCCTTTCCAACCTAACCTCACTTTCCCTATTTAGCCAAATCTCACCCTATAACTACCATGAAAATTAATTTGTAACCCCCCAATTTACCCATCACGCCTGTCACTGCACACTTTCTCAATACCGCCATCAACATACAAGTCCGGGAACCTCTTACTATAAATGATCTTTGAAGCTGACACGTTCTGTGATAAAGAATCTTAGATATTTTATGTCTTTTATGAAGCTAAGACTGCTGGAAGGTCTCCGTCTACAAATTCCAAAAGGCTAAATAGATATTCAGGAGGTTTATTGCGAAAAACAATGTAAAGCAAATTAATCATAATGAATTGTATTTAGACAAATTGTAGATAAAAGGGACACAGGCGTTTAACGCATGCTCGAGTTTGAATTTAAATCGTCGGTCAAATCATCAGATACTGAACAACCGTAATCAAAGTAGGGCAAAATTAGACTCTTAACCAAAAGTACCCTAGTGGAGGTAGGTAAAGAATACTTATTCCTATATAATTGTTCTAGAATACTTTACGTTTTACTCAAAATGCTCTGTACCTGTTCCTTCCAGAACAAGGTAGGGTTATATAAATATCCTAGATCTTTAAAATTTTCCGAAAAAGGGATAATGAAATTCTCGATAGTAAGGGGTGTAAATGATGCCAGAATCTCAAACGACGGAGATGAAGTACGTCGAACTACAATTGAATGCATTTTGCCCGGGTTAACAGTAAGCCCATTCTTCCAGACCCAGAGGCATTTATTACAATGATTAAACCCTCTATCACTCTAAAAGCCAGCCTCCGTTCATTGTCTGAAATGTGCCCTTTCCCTTTACTTGAAGCATACCTTTCGTCAACCAATGTTTCAATCCATGCCGAGACTACTCCATTGCTTGTACTGTGCTTTGTTTACAGTAAACGCCCAACTACCAACTTGATGCGAGAAATGCATTTTGCAAGTCAAAATCATGTCCAAAATGATTAGTCAGTCGCCGCAAGGTGGAAAGTCAAGTTATTATGTCAGTCCCACCTGACTTCGGTCAATGGTGGGGAAGTATGTGGACGGAACTAGAACCGAAAGAAGTCATAATTGGCTAGTATTGTGAGTACTGAAAAGGGTACTAGCCTTCTGAAATGCAGTAATAAATGAGAAAATGTATATATCTCTCCAAGTTTCCTCAGATTTTCCCGGATTTCATATTTTTCCATACATTTAATAGGTTTTGAAATATCACAAGTTTTTATAATTTTCTATAAGTTTTTATGATTGTGTTGACGGATGTAACAACTTGTTAGGCACTCGAAAAAGCTAAAAGTATTGTCCACTCGGGCTAATTTACCAATCACAAAAAATGGCGACGAAAACACAAAACACAATATACTTTCGTATTCAACTTGACGCAGCCAACAACTTTTTCTTATGGAACTTTTTAATCAAAAATTATTACTCAAGATAAACAATCAAAACTTAGACAATTTTTCGATCCAAAATCAATGTGTTATAAAGCAAAACTCGCGATTATTCGACCTTTTGTTGATAAAAATGCTTGAAATTTGTATGGTGTATTCTCAATATATAAAAGACGACTATAAGTAACGCCCTTTGTTTGTAAAACTAATATATTTGTTTTTGTTTAACAAAAAATTTATTTTGAACGAAAACCACGTTTTGCCAACTTAGAATAGTGGGTCGGTTATCGCAGAGAATTGAAGTCAGCGCACGCTACCGCTGGAGCGTTTTGTTACTGTTTGCCGCTGTTGCTTTGTGAATTGTAACAAAGGTAGCGTTCAACTAACATTTTTTCGATGACCGACCCAATGGTCGAAGTTGGCGAAACGTGGTTTGTGTTCGGAATGACTTTGTTTTCAAATGAAAAAAACATATTAGTTTTTGTTCCACAAAGTGAGTGGCCTATAGTCATCGCTTATATATTGAGAATATACCATGTTTATCTTGAGTATTAATTGTCGGCCAAAAAAGTTCCATAAGAAAAATTTGTCGGCCGCGTCAAGCTCAATACGAAGATATATTTTGTTTTACGTTTCGGTCACTTCTTTATCGCTAGATTGTTTCTAGTCGACAATACTTCTACGCGGTTTCGGGCGCTTAACAAGCTGTTGCATTCATCACCTTAATTTACCATAATATCATAAATTCTGTAATTCCCAAATATTTCTGGAATTCCCATAAATTACATAAATTTCAATAACCCTTCCTCAATTTCAGGGAAAACTTAATCAATTTCCATATATTTTCATGGATTTCGATAAATGTACGGAGAATATATAAAAGTTTATAAATTTCCATAAACCTTCTTTTCTTTTTTTTATTCCTCAAATTTCGACTGTAAGATTCTGTCTATAAATCATTAGAATATTACAAAAGCTCCATGGTATCGCATGAGCCCTGATATTTCCTAAAATCCCAGAAAAATAACCCATCGAAATTACTTGAAATTCTCAAAGATCTGATAAAACTGTTGTAATAAAATACTTACCTTTACATAAGCTCTCCTAGTTGTATTGACACCAGATGTGAATTGTGTGATCATTGTCAGAATGTTATTATCATTTTTAGTTATTTCAACTCACGAATAATCCTTTCCGTTGAAAATGATTGGAACTGTTCGTATATGACAAAAATATTTTGAAATTTAGAATATTTAAATAGGAAAACAATCCAATGTAAAATCCTTTTTTAACGTCCAATAATCAAATTGATGAAAAGAATTCCTGAAAATAAAATCAAGAATCTAACGACCAAATTTGGACAACCACCATAAAATGTTCCCATCGGAATTATGAAAAAAGAGAGAACACTTCTCTCTCTACCTTTCCCCCTAAAAAAGAAAAAAAGAAAAGAAAACTATTCTTAAATTTTTATCTCCTATATCATCAGATATTGTACCGTTACCGACAGTAGATCAACCCTCCAAACCATGAAGGCAGAAAATCTACACATACCGATCAAGTTAAGAATTTTCAATAATAGAAAATGCTTAACGTCTTAATAAGACTAGATGGAAAATTATATTTTCAAATTAAAATTATTTCTTGAAAAAAAGATCCTACTCCATCTTTACTCCATTGAAGATTTTGATCCCTCTAATAGCTTAATTGGAAAAGCACCTGACCGGAAATCAGAAGTTTCGTGGTTCGATTCCCAATGGAGTGAAGATGGAGTAGGATCTTTTTTTCAAGAAATAATTTTAATTTCAAAATATCATTTTCCATCTAGTCTTATTAAGGCGTTAAGCACACCTGCCACGATGCTGTCTCGCTGAGAACTGAGGATCAAGTGAAAGTTTAAAAGGCAAACCAGCCCCGAACAAACCTGAAATAAAAATGAACTCGAATCCAAGTCAGCCAAATTAAAATTTAGGATACTTAAATAGGAAAACAATCCAATGTAAAATCCTTTTTTAACGTCCAATAATTAAATTGATGAAAAGAATTTCTGAAAATAAAATCAAGAATCTAACGACCAAATTTGGACAACCACCACAAAATGTTCCCATTATGGTCGTTAGAGTCTTGATTGTATTTTCAGAAATTATTTTCATCAATTTGATTATTGGACGTTAAAAAATAATTTTACATTGGATTGTTTTCCTATTTAAGTATTCTAAATTTTAATTTGGCTGACTTGGATTGGAGGTCATTTTTATTTCAGGTTTGTTTAAGGCTGGTTTGCCTTTTAAACTTTCACTTGATCCTCAGTTGTCAGAGAGATAGCATCGTGGCAGGTGTGCTGTTCCTGCTGGCAACAAATTTTATCTTAATTTTATTTTATTTTTATTTTATTTTTGTTTTATTTTTATTTTATTTATTTATATTTTTTTCATTTGATTTTATTTCTATTTCCATTTTATTTTTATTTTATATCATATATTTTTTTTTAATGTTTTTTATTGGGATTTGATAATGGTGGGAATAAAGAGGACGAAAGAAATAAAAAAGAGAAGGAAGGGGATTTGGTTGGTTTCCTTCTCATTTTTCTTTCCTCCTTTTTATTTACGTCTAAAGTAAGGATGAATAATTTTCTTTTCTTTTTTTCTTTTTTAGGGTAAAAGGAGGGGAGAGAAGTGTTCTCTCTTTTTTTCAGATTCCAATGGGAACATTTTGTGGTGGTTGTCCAAATTTGGACGTTAGATTCTTGATTTTATTTTCAGGAATTCTTTTTATCAATTTGATTATTGGACGTTAAAAAAGGATTTCACATTGGATTTTTTTCCTATTTAAATATCTTACTAAATTTTAATTTGGCTGTCTTGGATTGGAGGTTATTTTTATTTCAGGTTTGTTTGGGGCTGGTTTGCCTTTTAAACATTCACTTGATCCTCAGTTGGCAGTAGGATAGCATCGTGGCAGGTTTGCTGTTCCTGATAGCAAAAAATTTTATTTTGATTTGATTTTCATTTAATTTTATTTATTTTTTATTTATTTATATTTTTTTCATTTGATTTTATTTTTATTTTCATTTTATTTTATTTTATATATTTTTCAACCTTGATAAGGGTGCTGTATGAGTGCCGAAACGTTGGCGATTATTAAATATTTTTTTAAAATGTTTTTTATTGGGGGTAGTTGACTTATTGGATGAGGAATTGATTTTTCTAGTAGTTAAACTCTGATGAGAATAGGTGTATATAGGGTTTTTGTCGTCGCTGATTAAGAATACATTGTTACATTTAAAAAATGCAAGATGGCGGATCCAATATGGCGGATAAATTTGGCAAAACTAATGCTGATTGTGTTAAAAATTAGTATATGATGGTTTTTGGGGTTGCTGATTACATATTCGCCATCAGATATCCACAAGTCAAGATGGCGGATCCATAATAGTATATTATGGATGCATAATATTTTGTCAGTCTTCCATAAGAAAAATTTGCGAGTCTGGAAATTTCTTTAAAGGTTTCGTCTTTGGTATCCCTGGTAGAAGCAGATAGTGACGTCATCCAATGTATGTACCAATTGTTCGTATTTATTCATGACTTTATTTTAGTTTTAGTTCATATAGTAGAACAAACTTTAATAACGTTTAGGACACCATTTAAAATACGTGAATCCGTGTACCAACAGCTGAAGAAATTAATTCAATATTATTAAAAAAGTCCTTTGCTAAAACGTAGATTTAATGAAAAAGATCATGCAGAAAGTTACTAGATATAAAACTCTATTTATTAGTATAACACTGATAAATTAAATTTTTCTATATATTAACAGGTATATTAAACATTAAATAATTTAATTAAAAAACTGTTCATACTCTGAATGATTGACACGCACTTTGTCCTTTTTCCACACTTCTTTGAAATCAAAGTGTACTAATTCCATTATCTGTTCACTGTCTACACCTAATTCTGACTTACAGTATTCACAACATTCTTTAACATGATAAAATATGGTACATTTTTTATAGTCCACTTTTAAATCTATACTAACACATGCGTATACAATATCTCTAAAATCATTAAAAGCTCGAACATATTTCAAGCATGCAAATGCACATTGTGCGCCTAAATCATCTAGTTTTTCTAACAGTTTTTTGCACGAATTACCGTTAAAATTCGATCTTCCGTGCGTCACGTCACGTTACACATTACAAAATTTTGTCCAATTCAACGCCGTTGACTCGCATTCTGTTAACATTCGATTAAACAAGCCATTAACTACTCCTAACATAAGATGAAGTTGAGAAGCTGGAATCACTTCAAGAACAGACGTTTTTGACGAACCACGGTCAGGATTCGGTGGATGAATGCCATTCATGTATTCTTTCGCACATTCTTTCCTTGCTACTGCGTTATGCCAATCAACATAATTTTTCTTGATATTGCCTATGCGTCTCATTATTCCAAGCTCTTGAAGGCCGCCTTATGAAACATTGCACCACGTGCAAGGATGCGCGCTACTGTCGGTTGCAAGAACTTCAGAAAATCATTTATTTTAATTGCAGACCACATTTGAGAAACATTTTCGTAATTTTCTTGGATATTTTGAGCTAAGCCAAGTATGAAAGGTTTTTCACCCCAGAATCTTGAAAAGGTTTTGCAGCCACACCTTGATCGTAATTCTGCCGAGGAATCTGTTTGAAAATTTTATCTTAAGTGGATTGAATCGGCATGCAAATTTTCCAAAACACTACCTCCACCATCAATACCAAACTTCAATTGCACGTCAGAAACTCCGCGCCTCGATTTAACGTATTCAATTAAATAAACCTCCTAAGTCAATGCAGTACGCAAAAGCTTGTTTTACATCTCATAGCGTGTTACCTTTGATGCTGGTAAATTCAATAGACTTTACTGCAAAAAACTTGTCTAAGCAGTATATATCAGTGAACAGTTTGAGTTTCAAATTAGGTCCAATTATATTTCTCTTGTTGGTTGCTACACAAATCATAGATGTAATATCGACAGTTTGATTTTTACTGAAATTGTAGCTTAATTGTATTTTTCTCATGTCATCTACAGTTATTAGTGGTTTTGCAAAAGTCTTCATACTGGATACCTCGCAGCTATTTTTTAAATTTTTCCGCGCGAATGAGAAAACAATACTCTAGATTCTTTCTTCGTTTTATTAATCTTTTCATTCACCAAGGATGAAAGTAGGTGATCCTGATTTTTCGGGGTACACGTCAATATAAGTTCTTCTAAATTGTCTAGACGGATCTAATGATTGCACTCATGACGTTTACCCGTTCCGATCAATGTAAGACAAATTTTGTATCGTTTTTCTGAATCCACTTCCTTGGAACGTATTTTAGAAACACTTGTGAGATACCCATTTGAAGAAATGAAGCAAATATAAGGACAAAACAGTGATTATTCAAAGTAGATGTGTCACGTCCCGAGCAAAAGACGAGGGTAGTTTGGAAAATAGTGATCATGAGAGAGACCAGTGCGCTGATATGTCAGGCTGGTAAGACCTGACAATTTTTTTGTGGGTACGCGTGTCACTATCGGTCCTATAGGAACTGTGTTAGTTTCAGTGTTTAAATGAGTGACAGATAGTTTAATTATCATATAATTTATTAGAAAGAATAAGAACAGAATTAACAGTTACATAAAATAAACTTACATGTACCTTTCTTCGATTGAAAGGGCGAGAGAGAGTTGGTTGTTTTACGCGACTCTCCTTATTGAGTTTCAAACAATTTGTGCGAGTGACTCATGTTATCATCAGTAGTCATGGTCAGCAATCGCCACTCTTCGCTCTCGTCCTTTGATAATTATGGATTCTATATGCTACTAATCGGTACTTCACACATTTAGTCATACGCTTTTGATTATTACGTCGTCTGAATACCTGCATGTTCTTTCACTTGTACCTTTTCAGGCGGCTGATGGTTGAACATACGTCTTCAGTCGATTAATTCAAGTTAATCTCACGTGTGTACTCGTAATCTATATGTTTCAATTTATCTTTGAATTGGTTGTTGTATAATTGATTAAGATTATGAATACATTCGCATGATAATTGTTATAATTGTAATTATTTTACAGTGGCAGAATCTGCAATTACATTCTCTCATTTACTGAACATATGTTAAGTTATCGATATTCTCTTGAATTCTTATTCCTGCATAGTAACAATTTATATATACTGTGGTTTCTATCTTACCAGCCATAGCAGAGTTACCGTAGTTAGGTTCAAACTCGGAGAAAATCGGTAATGCGCTCCTTTATAATTGGTGGCGTTACATTTTTTATATGGGATGATGTAGATTGTGCCTATTTTTGGGCGCTACATTGAAATTGTGAAATTTTGGGATGTAACAGATGTAGAACTAATTAAAAGGAAAATGAATTGAATTAGTTATTTTTTAAATATATAATATATTGAATTGTCATATCATTTGCAAATCTTTTTTATATCTGTTTTTGTGCAATCATTTTTATTAAAAAATTTATTGTGCATCTGGATATGAAAATAAAATAAATTAATTTGAGCTAAGAAAAAAAAAGATTCTAGATTATAACTATTATATCAAGTAAAATGTCACTTTTCAAAAAGTGTGTGAATGGCGTCTGTCGAGCGAGAATACAAATTCTACATTCAAATTTCATCTCATTGGAAGACCTTGTATTGATTCTTTTTTTTTTTTTTTGAATTGTGAAAAATCTGGTACCACTGTTTTACGATCACGTAAACCATTCTTAATTTGATAAGTGGCCATTGTACGTATGACATCAAACGTTTGGTAACCGTTCGTCCTCAGCATTATATTTGAAGACTCCATATATAAGAGCCACCAGTTTCCCTTTCGGTACTATTTTTTCATTTCTGCACTGTTACGACCCTTTTTTTGCTACAAATTAAACAAATTTTCACACGATTTTCATTGTGTTAAAATAATTAATGAATTATGGGTTATACAACTAATCAGTTACAAAGAAGCATAACAAAAATCTCCAAATTAGTTCAATGAATCAGTCGATATTTTTATACATTCCATGGCGCATGAGAAAACTCAGACAAAGAGAAAACGTGCGGGTAAAAGTTTTCATCTATAGTTTTCATTTTTTATAGAACGCCAAATCATAGTTCTCAGAGTTCAAATGTTGATTCTACAGAATAGAATTCTAATAGAATAGAAAAATTCAAAGAAACTAGTATTTGATTTACTTTATTTCAGCCAGCATTGTGAATCCGTCATCTTGAAAAATCGTATATACACCTACTCTCATAAAAGTTTATGTGCTAGAAAAATGTGAACTTCAAAGGTTTAAAACGCAACCCCCAGTTTTGCAAACTTAAATACTAAAATAGATTTTTTCAAAAACCTCCCTGTCGCCGATTTTAGTTTTGAGCTTAAAAGACTCCTGAGATGCCTAGGAATTAAATCCACCAAGAATACCCCAGGTTGGCAGATTTTCGATTAAGCCCACTTTCAAGCACACCGTGCTGAGTAACTGATTCGATATTAGGTAAGGTGTTAGGCAAGGATGCGTTATGTGCTCTTTGCCGTTTACTGTATTTATAGACAAGTGCCTAAAAATGACCCTCCTCGACGAAAAAGATGTGGATCTGTGGACAGTGAAGGTGCGTGGGTTAGCTTTTGCAGATGAAAAGGTTATTATGGCAAAGTTATTCGACGACTTGCAAAGAATATTGAGCACACTGAATAATAGCATGAAGAACATCGGCCTTAAGATTAACGTGGATAACAAATTATGGTTTTTGAAAGAAAACTTCAAAAAACAGTATGCAAAATTGCCATCGCTAATGCGCAACTATATGATTTTTAACCCACACATTTGCCAAAACGTAGCTCTTGCAAAAATTATGATTGCAAACGAAATTTTACTCAGTTTATAAATAGGCGTGCGCTGAAATTATAATCATATATTTTTTTAATAAATATTAACAAATAATGAAATAATAATAGACTACAGGTTAAAGATTAATACAATACTTTTTCAAGAGTTTATTATGACAGATATTTATATTTCACATCATCCGTCCTTTTTATTTGCGTGGGTTAATGTGCGTCGTTCTGTAGAAAAACCGGTTCCTAACCTTACTTTCTTATGGATCTCATTTCGGTTTAACATAACAAAAAAAATGCTCGTTGGCCATTTAATTACATGTAAACATAATCTTCAGACCCCTTATATTTGAATTATATTGTGATAGTCATAAATATTAGTAATAACTTCGCATAATCTTGAATTTAAATTCGGTTTCCATTTATCGCGTCTACAATTTATGATCCACATTGACAGTCTTTCTCTTCGACCTTAGTGTAAAACGGTGAAGTTTAAATCCATCCTCGCTTTTATTTTTACAAAACCGAGCACTGCAGCAGACCATTTGTCTTATATTCTAAACTAAATTTTAATTGAACTATACGACATGCTTATCGCACTGTTTCCCGCGAACTGTCCAGAAACCAGAATGGCGATTGCATATTCCTGTCTAATATGGTACCCTAGTCTATGTAAAATCAGAATATCTCTATTTTTTGTGTTGTTGAAAATTCATTTTTCAGCTCGCTACTATCTTTTAAAATTTTTGAAAAAGTAATGTCAAAGTGATAAATATGTATCAAAAATACCGATAAAACTACCGTTAGGTTAGCCATAAAGGCGTTACCTGTTAACCTACGGGCGAACTTAAAGTAAAATTATCAGTTTTTCCTCATTTTTCAAACAATTTATTTATGGTAAATCTTTAACCATTTTAGTTGTTCTTTTTAAGATTCATTCTGAGAGGTTTAAAGAATACCCTGTACAAATTTCACTTATTAAAAACTTAACCCAAGCTTGCAATAAGTCTGCAAATATAGCAATTTTTGTAGAATTCTCCTGGTTGTACAATCGTTACATAATATTCCTGAAATATGAAAAGTTGACAAAATCCATCTTTACATCTCGGAGAACAAATAACTTTAATATCAGATAAACTGGTCCATATAACTTCATATGAAAAAATTAATTTGAAAAAGAAAATGTATTTTTACGTGGTAAACTCCATGATAGAAACAATTGCTTTTAGCGAGCTGAAAAATGACTCTACAACAAAACAAAAAATAGTAATATTCTGATTTTGTTAGACTATACGAATTTTCTGTTGCCCATGAACATTTAAACAGTCACTTTTTTGGACCACTTTATTACGTATATACTATCATCGGAAATTGTCGAATGAGCCCTACTATAGACATTTTTGAGTTTTTAAAGAGAATATACTACTAAAAATATTCGAGCGTTTCTATGCTATATTTCAGTTACTTTAGCAGCAAGTCTGGCCGTCTGTGGTGATAGCTGACTGAAACTCGACGCAAATGCGCTTCACATTTGATACTTGGATATTTTTAGTCGTAACTCGAGAACACATTAGGATTTTTTAAGTTTTAATGGCAAGTTAATGATAAAACTTCAAAGACTTTTTTTTTGTGATTTTGTGTTTTTTCTACTACTTTCTTTGGTCATGTAAGTTAAAGTCGTGATATATTCCCTTTAAAAGGCCAGAAATATCTCTATTAGGGCACATTTGATGCATACTTTAAACAAATTTTAAACTTTTTTTTAGGTTTGACGTTTCTTTTTTGAACGAGTAATCACATTTCAAAGTCAGCAGTGATTCTTAATTTACAAATGACTGAAATATAGATAGAAAGATAGATAGGCGTGTGAACAAGGGTAAGAAGGTTATTGAAAGTGTTGAGCTCTTACCAGAAGTAAAAATGTAACGAATAAAGCTAAAATAACAACATATAATTCTGTACATGCAACCACTGTGATGTACGGTAGCGAAACCTAGAACTACTAAGAAAAGTATAAGAGTAAAACTAACGGAATTGGCATGAAATTCCTGTACAATGTCTGCGTTAATGGGCACAGTCAGTAACAAGAGGATTCTTAAGGAATGTGGTGTAGAGAAAACACTGTCTAAGAAGAATTTAAAAAACTTGTTGAGGTGGTTTGGGCATATTGAGAGAATATAAAAAGAACGACTTACAGAACAAATATATTTAGGTTAAATAAATGGTAGCGTACCTAAAGGCCGATCAAGGAAAGAATGATTGAAATACGTAAATGAGACCCTAATTCAAAAATATATAAAAAGCCATAGAAACACAAGAGCTTGCATGAGAAAATTCATGGACGCAAAGGAAGCTAAAGAGGTATGCCAGGATAGAGAAGTATGCCGACAAATAGTTTATAAGAAACGCTTGATGAAGAGTGTAAGTGCATTGAATGATGTCTGACTTTTGGAGATTAATGCGCTCGAGTGGAGAGCTTTACATGATGACTTTGTGAAGGTGTTCGTCTGAGGTGCTTGACAGAGAAATTGAACAGCGACCTAGGTCGGAGCAGTGTTGCGGAATGAACATATTATTTAAATAAATAACAAGGGAATTCTAGATTAATCTAAAAACACATATCCTCTACCCCGTAGACCGCCTTGTACTTCATAATTCCCGTCATCACTTTTCTCATATAATCGCTTAGATCCCTGTCTATGTTGGCGCTAGCACCGCTACTGACAGGGCTTACCATGCCAGACAGGCAGATAACGAAGAGGAGAGGTACTAAGTAGAACACCAAAACCCAGAGCTAGCCACAAGAATAAATGAGCAGAATCTGGCAGATCAACAACTCCTATTGATGAAGTCCTAGTAAGAGATGTGAAAAACGAAAACCTGATTGAAGCTGATGGCATAGATGCTAGAAATAATAAACATCAAGTATCGCATGCATAAGAACCACATCTGGATATTAATAACGTAGATGTGAACAGCGAAATCACAGAAAAACTACAGCACATTGAACAGAATTTTGGACATGCTTTACTAGAATTCAGATATGTAGAACCAATGCAAAAATGCAAACTCATGTATACTGTGCAACTGTAACAACCTTTGGAACGTTTGGCCGAAGAACTAGGCGTGACTCAAACTACAGAAATTAAGGGCAATCAAAAGCCCTGAAACGCAGCTGACAAATATGACACCTTTAGATCTTTGAGCGATCTTGAAAAGGGCAAGTAACTGGAAAGCTCCAGGTCCGAACATGGTGCACAACTTCTGGTACAAGTAACTGTAGAATGTGTATCATGCCTTGGCAAGGTGTTTTCAGAAGATCATCGAAAAACCAGATTTGATGCCAGGCTTTATGCTCCAGGGTACTACGTATATTTTACCTAAAAACCCAGACACTCAAATTCCATCTGAATTTCGACCGATAGCCTGTCTTCCAACAATTTATAAATGCCTTACAGCTATCATTGCAGATAAGGTATATTCTCATTGCGATGAGGATGACGTCCTTAAAGAAGTACAAACAGGCTGTTGTAAAAACTTGCAAGACAGTAAAGATCTAGTCACTATAGATGCTGTTGCCATGACTGAAACTCGTAAAGAGCAAAGGAACTTGCAGATCAGAGTGGTTCTTATTTATACTTGGTGGATTTTTTTTCAAGCTTCTCTGTTCCCACTCCCCTAGTTTTGTTCGAATGCAAAAAAAAATTTCCAAATTAGAGTAAAATGAGTAAATATTTAGGGTGGCGCAAAGACCATGAAGTTTCCCATTGATTTAACATGGGAAAAGTCAGCTTTTTGTAAATCTAATATTTAACCACAATAATATGTTACAAATAATTCCGTGTTTTAGTATATTGTTTAGGATTCGTCAGAGAATAAGAATCAATCATAAATTTTGAGGTTGAATAATTTTAAGCCATTCTTAGGGGTCTCTAAAGTCAAAAACAATAAAAAAATTTGTTTAAATAGTTCATATTCTTAACCCTCTGATGGCGCACATTTTTCCGACTGTAACATCTTGGCGCACCTGGGTGTATAGCAACCCATAATGTTTGTCATAGAATAAAAGCGTGTAAAATACATATTTTTCAACTTAATAGGTGTGAAATGAAATCTTCAGAATGTC
>NC_046661.1:13876440-13877476 GCF_010883055.1 Belonocnema kinseyi | reverse complement strand
ACCTGGGTGTATAGCAACCCATAATGTTTGTCATAGAATAAAAGCGTGTAAAATACATATTTTTCAACTTAATAGGTGTGAAATGAAATCTTCAGAATGTCAGGAAAACAACGGTATGCATGCCGTATTCATATTCCAAGTAGTTGAAAGGCAGGAAATGTTTAAACAAAACAGTTTAAAAAATTGGGCAAAAATGACAAAAAATCGAATTTTTTAGGCTAGTTCCGTCAATTTTGGGTCAAATTAAAAAAATCTTAGTGATTTGTAAACTGCAAACTCGCATCTAGAAGGTGTTATTAGCCGTTTTGCGATTCTGTGAAAAAAGTTGATTTATTGCACACTCTGAAAATGGTGAAAATGGCCGGATAAGTAAATATCGAATTTTTTACAAAATATTCATAATTTTATTGAAATTAATAGATGTTAACAATAGGAAAACGTATTAAAAAGTACAAAAATAGACTTTCTCTTACTTCATCACTTCTCTAATCACTACAGTTGATGCATACTGCATGGCGATGCTCGCTGCAGATTGGAACCATGCAAACGATGCATGCTGTTGTCGTTTTGCGATCGAGATGCCATTTACAATAGTGGCATCTGAGTTGTTTTTGCAGCTTGGAAGTTCGTTCCACAGAAGGTGGAATCTCGATACCGAGCAAGTCGGACAGACAATTTCTCAAATTTTTCGTGATTGAGACATTAGTTAGTCGCGAACGCAAGTGAGGTTCAAGTAAGGAGTTGCTCAATTGTCGCAAAAATTGTCTTTGAGGGAGGAAGTCGTTTCTATAACTAAAATTATGCAAGATACAACTGTTTACTCCAGATTGGTCAAGAATCCCATAAAACATTCGCATCGGCCATCGGTACGTCTTCCTCGCTACTGTAAATCTATGGCAGAATTGATCAAACAGATCGGTGCCACCTTTTGTCGGATTATAATCTAGAACCACAGCGGGTTTTCGAGTTCCCTGATCAATAGCGGGATTCTGATTGAGGGTCGATAGAAGGAGAACAATCTTATTCTTTTTAGGAG
>NC_046661.1:13874844-13876340 GCF_010883055.1 Belonocnema kinseyi | reverse complement strand
TTGTTTAAATTTACAAAACACGCGAATTATAAAATAAGGAAAATCGCCCGGTGTAATATTTCTCTCCCGTCTTTATTCCGTGTTGGTGGCCACCCTGGAATTAAGCGAGCCGATACCGATTGAATTGTCAAAATGTAAGTGCAGTCAAACCGCGATTATTGCAAATCCTTCGAAGCGTAAACACCTCGTTTATTGAAACTCGAGAAGGGACCCCACCACTCCACTTACCCGTAAGCTGGTCACACAATACATTCCCGCGCCCACTGTGATTGGCTATACTCAACATATGACAATCAGGGTTGGGAGTTAGGGAAATCGCGATAGACGAGTGCAGTAGAACACCGATAACTTGCGTCCGATAAGAGTACACTCCCCTTAAATCGTCATCACACGTACGGCACGCACACTGACGTTGGTTCTCCCAGTACGTGTGCTATTTTTCTCATGATTTGCGCCCATGATTTACGCATGCGCGCACCTAATATCGTGCTAATAGAGAGGGCTTCTGATAAGTCCGCAATTCCTGGAATTTTCCGCCCCTACGACGCCAGAGTTGGAAAGTTATCGGACTTGTACTTGTAGCTTGCCTTGCACTAAACGAGTCTTGCGATAAACAAGCCTTGACTGTAGCAAAAGTTTCCAGGAATATATTCTATATCTCTGGAACTTCTCGTAGATTGCTTGTAATTATTATTGGGTCTTTCCAACGAACCTCTCTGAAATATTTCTTTGACTCTGCTCTTTATTATTTAAAATGAAATAAAGCCTTTTGCTTGCCGTTTGGGATTCTACCAAGTTGGCGTCCAACAAATTATAAAATATAAAATTTCGAGCCTTCGCAACTATGAACCTGGCCGCGCCAAGTGAGAAGAATAATTCTGCGAGAAGTAAAGTGTAAAATTTCCAATTTGAAACCAGGCAGAATTCGAGACTGTCCCAGTGTTGAGACCATTTTATAGTGTTGAGACCCTCCCTTAATAAAATGTCATTTCATTTCTATTGAAAGCTCTTATTAACCAATGTTCCCATTTGTCAATTGCGTTTTTGAATAATATATATTATTTTGATTAGGGATTGTGAAGTTCCCATTTACTTTTTTGTGCTGAAATGTTTAATTTATTATAATAGAATTAATTTATCTTTGTGCTAAGAAAGGACTGTCCCCTAAAAACATAAGTTTAAAAAAAGTTTATTTAGATTCTTAAAATACTAGTTTTAACCCTCTGGTGGCGCCCTGGGTTACTGTACACCCAGAGACAGTGTAAAAGTGAATATTGTGAGAAAAGTGTAAGGGGGGGAGGTCAACTAACTGTCCGTAAATTAGGCGAAAAATGTGGCCTACCCGACAGGCATAGTGCGCCAGTCAGCCGTCGACAGCTGTTCGAGTTAGACGACATTGAAGAGTTTTATGGGTTACTGCTCACCCAGGAACGCCAAGGTACGTTGAAAATTGCCTTGAAATTTTTCATCCTTTTTTTTCACTTATTTTCGTTTCT
>NC_046661.1:13852269-13874744 GCF_010883055.1 Belonocnema kinseyi | reverse complement strand
TCCGGCCTCCATTTCCTGATCAAAATCAGAATCGAACTCAAAATCGGGGTCGGCAGTTGAGTCATCTTCGACACTCGTTTCTGTACCACTAGATTCTTGCTCTATGCCAGAGGCATCCTCCTCTTCGGAAGTTTCATCATGTTCTCCATGATCATCCTCATCCAAACCCTTTCTCACTATTTCGGCATCTCTTCTATCCATTTTTTACTACGAATGAAACACAAAATTGCAACTGAATACAAAAGTCCTCCAAAAATTCAATCCTTATTCATCGACTACTAATCCAATCTACTTTTAGGCCACTTCTTAGCATATTTTTCAAAGTGTATTTTTTTTCTCCACAAATGACACCGAAACTGTTCTTAGAAACGAAAATAAGTGAAAAAAAAGGATGAAAAATTTCAAGGCAATTTTCAACGTACCTTGGCGTTCCTGGGTGATCAGTAACCCATAAAACTCTTCAATGGCGTCTAACTCGAACAGCTGTCGACGGCTGACTGGCGCACTATGCCTGTCGGGTAGGCCACATTTTTCGCCTAATTTACGGATAGTTAGTTGACCTCCCCCCCTTACACTTTTCTCACAATATTCACTTTTACACTGTCTCTGGGTGTACAGTAACTCAGGGCGCCACCAGAGTTTGGCTGTTTTTCGAAAGATTGAAATATTTTTATGTTCTACTTTGCTTTTTAAGAATACTCTTAAATGTTTAAGCAAATTAAAATTGTTTAAACAATTTTTGTACTGATTTGATGTGTTTTTCATTAGTAGAGAGGACAAAATGCGTTCCTGTAAAGAAGCAGATAACTTATAACAAATAAATCTCTGGAAAAATAAAAAAACGCATTTTTTCTACACTTACCACAAAAACACATAAAATCAGTAAACAAAGAGTATTTTTTACCAATTTTAATTTATTTAAACATTTAATATTATTTTTAAAAAGCAAATTATAACATAAAAATATGTAAATCCTTAGAAAAATAGCAAAAGCAAAATATGTGAACAAAAAAAATGGTTTAAAACTTTAAATTTCTTTAAACATCTAAGAGTTTTTATAAAATATATTAATAAATATATTATTAACTTTTAAAAAGCGTCAATCAACCGCAATATTATGTAAAATTCGAATTTGTCTTTTATGGGGTTTTATTTGGGCACCCACAAGAGTGGCTTCAAATTATTCAACTTGAAAATTTATGATTGATTCTTATTCTCTGACGAATTCTGAACACTATATTGGAATACGGAATTATTTGCAACATATTATAGCGTTTAGAAGTTAGATTGACTAAAAGATGACTTTTCCCACGTCAAATCAATGGGAAACTTTATGGCCTTTGCGCCACCCCTAAATATTAACTGATTTTTCTCAAATTTTGAGGAAATTTTTTTTGCGAATTCGAACAAAACTGGGGGATGATAGCAGAGAAATTCGAAAAGTGAAGAATAAGGGCCACACTATTGCACATGGCATACACTGACTACAAGCAAGCGTTTCCTTCCACGCCACATGAGTATTTGCTTAAGTCTTAAAACTTTACAAAATCTGCCCACGCATTATTGACTTTCTATGTCGTGCGATGATGCTTTGGGGTACAAGAATCAAATATTTTGACTATGGACAACCAAGAATAACTAGATCAATACGCATTACGACGGGTATATTTCAAGGATACTCCTCCAGTGCACTATGGATCTGTTTAGCGTTGAAATCATTGATCAAAACGCTACAATTCATATAAGCTATACTCTCGTTCAGCCCAGAAACTGCAGCAAGCGATCGATTTCATAAACACGTTTTTCAATGATATGCACATGAATTTCGGACTAGATAAATGCAGAACAGACCATTTAACAAGAGGAGAATTAGGGACCGCAGAGTTAGAGGACGATTTCAAAAATGATATCGAGGCAACGGCTCATAAAATGGTTTAGAACCGACTTTGAAAAGTTAAACAGAATCGTCTGCGTAGAAATAAGGAAGCTCCGAATGTACTAAATTAATTCAGCGATTGAAAGGGTATATCTACCACGGCATATACGGGGTAGGGGCGTTGTAGGAGTCAAAAAAATGTGTTAGTCACAAGTTATACAGTTGCGAGATTATTTTAACAGCAAACGAGATGTTTTGCTTTACAGCACCAGCTGTAAAGCGGATCTTGATTACACGCCCTTGAATTTGTCGTCAGAGGAGGCCTTGAATACCAGGGCAGAACCATAGAGGGCTTAGAAATAAAATGGAGACAGAAAGCTATCCACGCTGAGCACACCCAAAAGGTTAGATGAACATGAAGTGGATATTGAGGCATTCAATATTTGTCTGAGAAAGGGTCCCTGTATCAAAAAACGGAAGGATTCGTCATTGCGATACAGAGCGATGCAGGACAAGAACAAAAAAAAACGGGGAAGAGTCAACATCATCGAATGTGCTTATCCACTTAACCCAAATTTCCAGTCAACCTATAAAACCAAGATCCATAAGTATAGCAAGTTAAGGCATAAAATAAACACCATACGGAGGAATGTAAAGCATGCATCTATTCATCCTATTGTGATTTCGGCTACAGGCAATGTTCACGTAAGATGCTCTTAACATTTTAAGCATCCAGAGGTGACTGTTGTCACCTCCGACACTCGCGGCTACTGTTTAAGTATAACAGTGTTAAAAGACGAACTCCAAACTATACCATGCTCATAACTTTGTACCTGCAACATCATCGCAAGAGATTTCAAACATCGTATTACATTAATTTATAAAATCATCATCCCATCAGTCCATTGACTTAGTCCGTGGCTATGATGGAAAACGCTCTGTATAATTTTGCTGAAATTATACCTCTTTTAAAATAATTTCAGCCTTTTTGCATTTAAAGAATTCCTAATGAAATCTAAGAGTACCCGGGAGTCTGAAATAAAATATCCAATTTTATTTTTTTTTAAAACAATCCCATAACTGGGTATTTATTCAATCAAAGATTTCTCTGAAACTTTCTCTTTTATATCTAGTTTTTTCCTATAGCTCACCTTTTTAAAGAAATATCTTTTTCGAAAAAATTCAAAAAGTTGATATGATAATCTTGTAGGGCTATCGAAAGGTAACATTTTTCTTTTCAAGTACTATGAACAACTGTACATAGAATTTTTGAATCATGAAAAAATGTGTACTCAAAATTTTTCAAAATGAGCTCACTTTTAGTATTTCTATACTAAATGTCTGACTAACGAACTGGGCATTTAGCTTAGGACACTAAAAGAGTGTAGCAAAAGCCAATCTAATAGATTAAGTTTTTTCAGAAGTATTGTACTCACAGACAGACAGACATACATACAGACGTAAAGACAGACATAACGACAGGCAGATAGAAATACAGATAGACACATTCGTAAAAACGTGTTTTTTGGATTCAAGGAGTCTCAAAACGTGAACCTTTTAACAAAAACTAGGGGGGGGGGGGTCAAATTTTATACAAATCTAATACCTTCTCTGATGAGAATGTAAAAATGATTCATTTGTCATGAATAATTTTTTGATAGTTCTGTTTTTAGTTTCTCACAAAAAAGATCACCAAAAACATGAGAAGTTAAATTTTTTGAAACTCCGCACACGAGACGAAAAATAAATTAAAAGACAAAAGTTGTGACAAGAATGTGTCCACGCAGCGGGCACATTTTTTTTACTGTTAATGACGTTTTTCATTATTAAAGCCAAAACTAAGCATCCTATCAAAAGTGATTAATAGCAAATTTGTAGATTTTTTTCAAATGCACAGTCTTTGTGCATCCATCTTTTACCGTATTTTGCAGTTTGGCCGAAAAATGTAATTTTTGGATTTTTCATAATTTTGTATGCTATCAAAGTTTAAATTTTTTATTTTTTAAGAAAATTCATATAGACATACAAACAGACAGACGATACATAAAAACCTGTTTTTCGGATTCAGGGGGTCTCAACATGTGGAATGTAAAAATGTTTCGAGGATTGGATCAAGCGCTGGCATAAGTGCGTTGCAGTCGATGTGGAGTATTTTGAAGGGGGCAATATCGATTATGATGAATAAACTTGTATTTTTTATTTTAAAAATAAAGTCCAAAAACTTTTTGATCAACGTGGTATGTTGCGAAGAGATGCAGAGAAATATTCACTGAGGAACCCGCGCGTCACACAGGAACGGTCAGCCTGCCGCCACCGTCAAGCCTTGTACAGCGCCAATTAATTTCTTCTTCCTTCTATCGTCATCCAGCTGTTTTCCGCAGGGCCTCCAATATTTTCTGAGAAGTCTCCGTTGATTGGCTTGTGTAAACGGACGAGGTCTAACAACTGCCCTCCACCAATGTGCGGTTCCGCGTTAGAGTCCGTCTTGCCGATTGGTTTCATCCTACGAACTACTGGGCTTTGCTATTGGCTATCTGACCGCTAGTTTTAAGATGGCCGTCTCAAGTCTCGGCCGATGAGTGGTTGCTTCCTATCGCGACCATGCATGGTTCAGTCGGTGTTACCCGATGGTACGTCTGGTGCTGCCACTCGCCGTTCACCGCGGAACTACTGCGCCGTGTTGCTCATGCTTGACCGGTAATTTTGGTAGCCTCTTGGTTGAACATGGCCGACGGCCGTGATGATCTGACCTATTGCGCTGTCCCGCTATTTTCCGGCCCTTCTACCTATGTTTTTTGGGCGAACGGCTGATTCATGGTGCTGTCTGCACGATGTTTATGAACTGTCAAACTGTTCATAATGTCGGTGTTTCGCCGTGGTGTTTCTTCTGTCTCGGACCGGGTGTTGTGGATTCTGGGGGCTCCTGTTCGTCGTCGCCACCGGTTCAATTTTTCATAAGAAGATATAAACTAATTTATTCAATCTTGGAGTTATTTTTCCTTCGATATTTCAAAATGAATTTTGTTAACTTTCCATATTTCGGAAATATTATTTATCAATTTTATAACAAAGAGAATTCTACAAAAATTTTAATATTTGCGGATTCATTGCACTCTTTGGCTAAGTTTCGGTGAAGTGAAATTTATACAGAGTGTACTTTAAATATTTCAGAATGAATCTGGAAAAGAACAAGTAAAATTTTTTTGGCGACTCGATATACACACTGACCCATACAGTAGCGACAGAACAATGAGACTTTATCGCTAAAGTAATAAATATTTAGGGTTTAAGAGCCTAGGTAGAAAAGCGTAATAATAACAGGAATCAAGCCCGGTTTACTGGTCAGAGGCCAGGCGGGTCCTTAGATTGTAGTCACAGTTTTATCACTTTAACATTAATTTGTCAACAATTTTAGAAACATTTTAGTGAGCTGAAAAATGTCCAAAAAGCGAAAGATGGGCATATTCGAATTTTTCCTAGATTATACGAATTACCAGTCACCTATCAAATTTAAACACTCGCTTTTTTTGGACCACTCTAAGCCATAGATTGTTTACGCACCAGCTACAAGCTATTCACTGACATCATCAAAGAGATGATATCAAAATCTATGGAGCCGAGATAGAATTCATTAGTTGAACAACGTGGATGTAAGAGAGGACTGACAGGTTGCAGAGAGAAACTGTTAATAGACAGGTGTACTACCTAGGATTCCATCAGATATCTACGCCACCTGTCCATGGCTTGGATTTAATACCGAAAGGCATTCGCTAATATGAAACATTAGGTATTTATCAAGCTACTTGAGTGTCTGGACGCGCATTCAAAATTAGTGAGATGTATGAAAGAGCGTATGCGCTTATGGCGGATAATATTTTTCATAACATCTAACACAAGACAAGTGACTACCAGTTCTGTCACATATAAAAGGGGGATCTTTCAAGGAGACTTTCTAGGACCGAAGCTTATCTGCATCTCCCTCTTCCCTTTATCTATTGTTCTCAGATGCAAAAGCTCTTGATATCTCTGCGGCCAGCCACACAGAAGAGAAGGTAAGATCAATCACCTTTAATATATGGACGACCTTGAAATCTTTGTCTCTTTAAGATAGGACCACAAAAACGTCGTGGAGGCGGTAAATAGATACTCTAAAGCAACTGGCATGAGCTTTATACTGGGCAAGTGTGCTTGCGCCAATTTACACCAAGGAAGAATAGAAAATAGATCATCGCGTGACGATCTGGATCTTCAACTTATAGGTGGAAATACGATTCAACATATTGATAATGGAGAAACATATCTTGGAATACCGCAATCGGAAACCCAAGATGTGGTTGTGTTAAAAACAGCTCTTGACAAAAGTTATCGCTAAATTTTCATAAAAATTTGGGCTTCCGAATGATATGGGAAGTATAAGACCCAGGCGACCAATATTCTGGGATATCCTTTACTGCTTCACACGTTTCGTGCAGTAAAATGGAAAGTCGATGAGTTGAAACAACTTGAACGAAGCACACGCAAGTTGATGACAATCCATAGAAGACATCATTATAGACCTTCCGTACCCCATATACATATCTCCTCGAGAATAAGAGGGGAAGATGTTTGCTGTGCGTAGAATGTCTGAATCGAAGAACGGTTCTAGCTACAGCATGCTCAGTTCTATAAACCACATATTCACTAATGCGCCTTGTACATGAACATGAAGTCGCCAATGTTGCGGCGTTTATGTACCGTGCAGCCTGGTCCCTCATTTGATTCCAGCAACACTACACATAGCCTAGCAGCGATAACACCTTTAATGCTCGAAGGTCGTGTACAGGAAGAAGAACATTAGCTTCTACTAAGAGAATATGCTAACAGGCCCCTTCATGGTACATTATACGGCATTATATGTAGAGAAGAGCTATTGATGGGTCGGTCCAACATGTTTCTTAAATCTGCTGTATTGAGATCGGAGACTGAGGGATTTCTTTTGGCCTGTCAAGACGGCATTATAGACAGCTTAGTTAACCGCGAGCGCATAATAAACGTATCTGTAAGCGATACCAACTTCTGGGCGTGCAAGAAAGAGACAGAAACACCAGCCGATGGTAATATCACGTTAAAGGAGAAAGTGAAAAGGGCCAAACATCAAGAACTTCTTTTCGAGCTAAGCAGGCTGCACCAAGGCTACAAAGTCCATCTGGTGGTTATCATAATCGGCTACCTTGGGGGTGCAAAAGTTTCATTTCTTAGCGAACTCAACAAAATCCCGGTTTGCCAGCGTCAGACTCAGTCCATCGAGAGCCAGATGCAAAAGGCTGTTCTTCAGGAATCACTTTCCCTGGTTTGACAACACCGTTCCTCATACCATTGTACAAAGGTTGATGGTTCTAAAAAATTATCCAGAGGTGAAACCTTCATATCCAACTGTGCCGTCTACCGCGTAAAATCATCCGCGGCTAGAGACCAGAATCAAAAGGAACTGTATTTTACGAAGTATTTTGTGTACATTTTCTGCTCCTGCTCACCTTCTAGGATAGAAGGAATAGAAGTGGACGACGTGCACATTCCGGTTGCGTCCGGGTTAGTTTCTTTAAGGAATAATGATCGTAGCTGCTGAAGCCTACAACTTTTTTTATAATTAATAAATGAGATATTCCGGGATATCCTGTGGCTAGGACGGATTACGTTCAGTGGCGCGTCTTTTCATGTCTTTGTCGCTGTTGTGCGGCTTGCTCCGCCACTTTATTCTAAAAAGAGTCCCTGATGGCCAAGAACGTTTTTTGATACTGTTTTTTAGTGATTTCTTTTTCTAATACTCCCCTCTACATAACTGCCTTTAGACATCGTTAACCAATTATAGGGGAAGCAAGCTAACCATCTAGATATGAGGACAGACTTCTCTTATTACCTTAACCAATAGATAAGAAAATATTAACGTAGACAATCGAAGAATAGTGCGAGTTGGAAAAGAAAGGATAGTGAATAATTTAGTTCTTACTTTATTATAATACTAAGAATAATATGTAGCAGAGAACTGAAGGGCTACGTCGCGTACGGGACACTTAAATCCTTGCTGTAGTATATTATCTTATACAGTTTTGGTTAACTTTTTATTTCATAATAAACCGATTAATATGCGATTTGCCTCGCTTATAATATTCTGAACATTTCCTAAGGTATTAGCAAAAAAATGTTCGTGACTGTATAAATATACTTTAGGCTATAAATCTGAGCATACACATTTTTTCCGCGAGAAAATATGGCGGCGTAATTTAATTCACGGTAAGAGGGCGCAGGAAAGAAAGCAGGAGTAAGCGATCGATTTCGGCTTCGGTTAATTCGCTTTGGAGATATAGTGCACTTTACATGTATCACGTAGCCCGAAGAGTTTTTTGAGGGGTGAAGCCCCTATAATCATTTTAAAAAATCGACTTTTTTATTGCATAAATCAATGCATTCAAATGTCAATAATATAAAACAAAAGTTTAAGAAAGTTAATATGTTACGAAAACATGAGACTGGAATTGGGGGGAAACATAACTTACAAGACATTTTATCAATCGTAATTTCATGGTTCATGCATATACATAATGGAATTCCCCACAGGATAAACTACAGAATTCATATTTTCCGAAAAAACGCAAAAATAGACGTAAAAATGACGAAAACATTGATTTTTTGCTGTATTTTATTGCGTCAAAATGGAACTGTTTATGTCTAGTAAACTATATCATTATAATTTGTTGGGTCGTTTAATCCAATTTCGCGGTCAAAATAACTCAAATAGATCGTAATTTGTCTTTAAAAGTTTAAATTTGTCAAAAGATTCCAAAAATTGTGATTTTTCCTTTATTTTCAGATGAAAAAAATGTACGTCTAGTAGACCTAATTACCAGATCTATAAGTTTTTTTGGTCGGCTAATCTAAATTCAAAATTAAGCTAACCCAAGCGGGCCACAGTTTGCCTTTAAAACTAAAAAAACAGACGGGAAAATGAAATAATCGGCAATTTTTTCTTTATTTTTTAAATTAAAAAAAAAACTTTTATGCTTAGTAGACGTAATTACCATTTATATGTTTTTGTGGTTACTGAATACCTTAAACTGTCGTACAATGTTACTGAACGTTTTATTCAAATTGAAAAACTTTTAATCCCTTACCTATCTCGACTGGGATTGTCGCTTACTGTTTATTTATGCGTTTTTTGAAAAATTATGAGCCAACTGGGTTATTTTGACCTCGATTTCGCATTCAGCGAACCCAAAAACAGATAGATATGCTGATTAAGACCACCGGGAATATATTTCTTTTTGCAAAAATATACACGAATAATCGCTGTTTTCGTCGATTTGACGCCTATTTTTGCGTTTTCGAAAAAATATGAGTCAACTGTGTTATTTGATCCCCGGATTTGGATTCAGTGATACCAGCAACATATAGATATGCTGGTTAAGTCCCCCGGTCATGAAAATATATTCTTTTTTTGCAAAAATATAAACGAAAAATTGCTGTCTTCGTCGATTTTACGTTATTTTAGGGGTTTTCAGAAAAATATGAGCTAACTGGTTTATTTGGATCCCGGATTCAGAATCAACAACCCCAAAAACGTATATATCTTAATATAAGATAAATATTTAAATTCGAAATAAAAAAAAATATGAACTGAAAGTTTTAGAAAGTTTCAACCAAGTATTACTACTCACACCAAAAATTTAAAAAATCAGCTTTTTTTAACGATTTACATGAGATTTTTTCCTTTACTAAACTTATCATTCTGAGCAAGTCTATTTTATCAAAATACCGGTGCTACAGTTTTAGACGGTGGGATTAGGGCCTTACGGTTCTAATAGCGTGAGTTGTAAGCTTTTTGACCTGATATCTGTGTGCGGTGTGAGCGCTAGTCGAGCGAGGACATCGCATGGGATCACGTTCAAACTGGAGATGATACGCCGCGGTTGTTGTACATTTCAGCCAGATGCTGACGAGTTCGTGTGTGTGCCGTTACGGGAATTTGAAAAAAGTGCTTTTAGGGTGGCAAAGTAGTATACTGCCGTGATTTGGAAGAACACCGTTAACTGCAAATCGGATAAGTCACCTGAAAGTAGTTAACGGTAGGCGGTTCAAGGGACTTATCCGAAATGCAGTTAACGGTGTTCTTCCAAATCATGACAGTATAGTATTCTGGATTTAGAATTCTGAAGTTGGTTTTTAGCGTATTGCTCGAGAATATTTGTGAGCGACAGACCATGCGAGTTAACGATATTGGTCTTTGTTATCCGGCCTTATAGAACATTCGAATCGAGACCGCATTTTCAGCAGAGAATCTGACGTTAGAAGTTTTGTAATTCCAAAAAACTGCGTCTTACGTCGAAGGGATTTTGTGCTTCTCAGGCGAAGAAAATCGGAAATAAATCTTACTGCAAATGCCGAGATGGACAGGGTTTTGAAAATCAGAATGGCCAAAATCAGGATGGTGCAAGAGGCAACGAAAACGCGCCTTGATTAGAAAATCCTAACCGAATTCAAGCTCATATTCCTCGACGTGATCACAATTTGGTGGCTGTGCTAGAGCTCATTGCAACGACGTCAATTTTAGTTTCGGTTCATAATTTACATAATGAAAGCTTATTACCTGAGCATATATCTGCCAAGCAGAATATGAAATTTGTTGTCGTTTTCTAGAAAATAGCAATTGCTCAGGCAATTAGTAATTTTCAAAAATTATTATTCACCAATTATATTTAAAATTAGATATATGATCGAGGGTTTTCAAACAAAAAATTGTTATACGGAAAATAAAAAACTCTCCTCAAGGTCAAAACGGTATTCATATTTCTCATTAAACTTTTAAATCCTCGAACTACTGCCTACGTGACTCCGATCCAATACGGATACCAACCAATGTTCAAGAAGTTGGCACCGCCTTTTTTCCGAAAAACAACAGTTGTCCTAAATTGTCCAAAAACAAATTTAAGTCAAAATAAAAATAAAAAAAAACTTTTCAGGGCCAGCACAGGCACTTTTTTGCTGTTAAATATTTCAAAAATCTAAAAGTTGTATTGAGTTCTGCTAGACGAGCACAATAATTAAACTAAATGGTACGTTTAGCTTAGATCTATGTTCTTCAAACAAACTAGACATTTTTGAAAAACTCTCGTGCAGCTTGAGGGCATGGAGCGACCCAAGGACGACCATTTTTTGCATTAGCCGCAAGTGTCCTTGAATCTTATTGTCACGCATGAGGTGATTTATAGGCTATTAATCAGTGGCAACTTGACACCTCCAAGAGCGCCGATGATAAAGAAGTTTAGCTTAACAGAATATTTCGGGCAGAACCGTCGTAACTTTCTTACAAGGTCTCTATTTCTCTATTTCTTTTCATTCTCCTTGGCTATGATGTTTTTCTCAGCTAGTGCCGAAAACAGCAGCACTTCTAATTCTTGACAGAAAAGGTAATAAAGCACTCTTATTGTCCCATGGTGATTTCAGATGTAGCTGATCCCCAAATGAGTTACACCAATAGATAGTATGTGTCCTAGATGCTCGAGGTGTTCATGATACGCTCTGCAGCTATCAACGGCAATGTCTTGATGCATTCTCTTGTCTAATAGCTGTTCCCGGAAGTTTTTCTCCTGTACATTCTTAATCCGGACTTTCAGGAGTGAGCACTCGGGATAAATAAGATTTGATGTATCTTGCTCAGCCCTGATTCTGAAGAAAAAGCGGAGTGTTTCAAGAGCCTGCTCCAATGCTTTGTACAGAAACGCTCCTTTGCCCATTTCTTCGTGGTTCCTAACTATCAAAAGAAGAGGTTCTCACCCATTTACAACTATATGTGCTGTACCAGAATAATCCTGTTGTGACAACATTCAAGAATCAGTAATTTGCGACCACCTTGACGGCATGAGGTGTACTGTTTCAGAACAAAAGGCTAGAGGCGCATGCTTTTGTTCATGTGCATAACCTTCCATGTCCCGATACAAGGAGAGATTTGATGTTGCCCTTCATCCATGGAACCACTTTAAATTAATAGAGTACTGCCGAGATGGCAAACATGTTTTTTGCAAATACCTTGTTCCTCGCCGACAGTTCTGAAGACCAAATCAACCGGAGAAGACGTTTGCATCTGCTTCGGAGAGTATCCTTGATATATGTCACATCCTGAATGCGGCTCTGTGGCACGCCCAGGTATGTATAAGTCTCTAGTGCAAAGGTGTTGTATAGCGCTTCTATCGATGAGCTCAGGGTCTTCAGGGATGCCATTAGATTTTCCTCGCTTCAAATAAACCTTGGCGCATTTGCCTAACCTAAATTCTATTCCTATTTCCTTAGTGTATCGTTCGACCATCCCTAGAGCTTAAGATCATTCATGTAACATACATGAGTGACCTTATTGTCTCAATTTCCACGTTTGCCACATAAGTACCTTTTGGAATGATGAAGTGCGAGAGAAGGGCAATAATGTGAGATGAAAGGGGGGTATCCTACCAGATGTTATGTAAGCAATCACACACTGAGTAGACGCTTCGCTTATATAACACCTTTTCTGTGTCCCTCTACACGGTTTCGCATTCTTTTATGCGAAAAATGCGAGAGCTCTGGGTGTTTCTCGCACAACAGAGCATGCAATTGCACCATGTAATCTTTTCGTTCAGGGGCCATACTAGTATCCTAGCACTCCAACAGTTCGTCCCTGAGTTGATCCGTCTACTCCAAAGTATTGAGATTTTGCCAGTCCATCATATTGACTCCGTCTTGATTGGTTCCTCTGACTGTAGGGTAGTGGGCATTGTTGTCCGACCCATTGTCGGGAGGCCTGCGCGTTCGAATGTTTTGAATTACAATTAATACAAGTATGTTTGGTGCTATCATTGTTGCTCCCACAAGCAGCTAAGGAAAAGGGTTCGTCCATCCTTGCAGAGCCCCGCATGCAAGGATAAGACTGCATACTCTGAGAAGTCGCCTGTATCCCAGAGTTACCGTTTGGGACACCTCACCCGGATGCCATTCAGCTTTTTGGCACGGTTGATATGCCTCCGCGTAGGGGTTATTCTTGCGGAACCATCACTGGATTTTTGTCCACAACTGCTTATTAGTGTTTTTTCTATCTGTCGAATTCCTCAAAGACAAGCTCATATTAAGCCTTAGATTTTTGGATTGATATGGGTACCATCTGTTTGAGCTGTGATTGGTAATTTCGTATGGCGCGATATCTGAAATTAGTTCGTTCCGAGGCAAAGTTTGATATACACATATCTATAGTAAGTTAATGAAATATATTGTGCGTCATACAGTGGCCATTTGCGGAACTTATTAACTGAGTTTACGGTGGCGTTTACAACTAATTAACTGCCGCTATCTGGACGGTATGGTAAAGACATATTTTAACGCTCACTTTTCGGGGGGTGTAATAGGCTCATAACGATATATATATATAGTACGGTGGGTCGATTAGTATGTGGCCGAAAAAGGTGATGTGGCGTACCCCCTCACCGTGTTCTTTCGATCATTTTAAGAATTTTTCCCCAAAGAACTATACCTCTGAAATGAATTTCGAGCCTCCTAATTTTTCAAGGTAGGTTTTTTCTTTCAAAAAGTGACTCAGATGTTGTATGAAAAAGACAAAAACACATTTTTTATCTAGAAAAATATGTTGCCGGGGGTTTTCGGGGTCGAGGAATCCATTTTTGACATTTATTTTTATTTTTGCGCTTCTGTAATTTGTTTTGGATTTTATCGCTTTTTTGGGGAAAATTGACGAAATTGTTGCGAAAATCGACGAATATTTGACTTTCTCATAATAGAATCACAAATTCAACTTAAGAGATAAAAACATAAGAACTTAAATGAAAAAAGTTAAATTGAATTCAGTGCTGGCAAAAACGGAAAGACGAGTTTTGGAAAAAAATCAAGAACGAGTTATTTTTGAAAGTCTTTGTCGCTTTCAAGTCTAGGGAATTTTTCAGGGCTTTCTAGTTTCACCGACATAACTCCTTCTGGATCCTGTTATAAAACGCGTTTGGACACGCTAGCCAACAATTGAGCGTATCTCTGTTTCACAGAAAGACACGTTCGCGCATTTCCAGCATGCGAAATCAAATAAATCAGCCACAAAGGAATAAAGTATTTAAGAAAATAAAAAGGTATGTGTTAAAACATTACTATTCTCAAGATGTGATATAAATATTTTTTTAAATTCATGAATCTGAAATTAATAATAAAAAAGTGCATAGTGTTAGCAAAAGAAGAATGATTTTGTTACGGGCATAAAATAAATGTTGTTTGCCGTCTCTCCATATAAAGTAAAATAAGGAAAAAATATGCTTTGTTCATTTAGTGAGTAAACAAAGAAAAAATCGAATTTTTAGTATTAAATTTAATACAATCGATATAGGTCTTGCATGCCCCCCCCCCCCCAATTTTCAAGGCTGATCATTTTGGGCTATTTAAAATTTGTGATTGCATTATGAGAAAATCAAATATTCGTTTATTTTCGCAACAATTTCGTCAATTTTCCCCCAGAAAGGCGATAAAATCCAAAAAATATATGGAAGCGCTCTCTGGCGCTCTCTGAGTCAGTTTTCGGAAAAAAAACCTACCTTAAAAAATTAGGAGGCCCGAAATTTATTTTAGAGGTGTGGTTCTTTGGACGAACATTCTTTAAATGATCCAAAGAACACCGTGAGGGGGTACGCTACATAGCAAAAAAATTGACCCACCCTAATATATATACTACTAGAAACTCAATCTTAGTCCCAAAAATGTGTTTATTAAAAAACTAATCAGGATTGATCTTTTTTTAACTACAAAAATTATGCTTTTTAACTAAAAAGGCCGAAAATAATGATTTTCAGGAGCTCATTTTGATCCATAAGTATTATTTTTTAGTTGGAGATTACAACAGTTGTTCTTCCGAGAGTCAATAATTGATCATTTAAAAACGGATCATTTTCAAGTTCAATATCAATAAGATAATTAGCAAAAACAACAAGAGATTTGCTCCTAAAAGGCGGAGAGAGTCCATAAATAACTACACGATGCTGGGTGGGGTACCGCGGTGCACCGTTCCCAATTGTTCTAAAATTGAAAATTAAATTTTTAACAAATTTATGTGCATTTTAATTAGAAAACCTTTATTATCGAGTATAAGAAATAAAATAATTTAAAAAATCAATTTGATTTTAAGTTACAAAATTTTAACAAAATAATTGTTGAAATAAAAGTAATAGATTTTCAATAATGATAATACGTTATGTATTTACATGTAACTATTTGTAATTTATTCAGCTATAGTTAAATTAAATTAAGTTATCATTAATCGTTTAACTAAATTCAATATTTCATTCCTCTGTAACTTATTAAACATTTTCAAAGTTTTCGGTAATAACTTCTAATTTAAAATCTAGTGTTTTCTACCAAACTATCTATGAATTACTATAAAATTCATGATTGACTTCAGTTAAACCATTTATAATCAGTTAAATAAATTAAACTTACATAAATTAAACTCATTATAAGTAGTGAAATATAAAAAATTATAAACTATTATCATTGTTACAGATTATTCCACGATTGTTGTGAATATATAATTTATTTCTTCAGTGGTCAAAAATATACAAAGGTAGAAGTCTCGATCTCACTAACTGAATCCAAAGTGAGTAGCTTACTACTCCGTCCATTAACCAGTAATTCCTTGAAAATAACAAAGGTGCAAAGTCAATTTTGAATGCTGTAAGTAGTGACATCATTTAAATTAGTACGCCTAAGAATGCACATTTCTCAATTTTTATTATCTTCAAGACTTTAAAAGAGTACAATTTTAAGTACTCCTCATTTAAAGGTAATTTAATACTTAAGATTTTAAGGGCATGTGATACTTAGAAAATTATCGTTTTTACCAGTTTTAGGTTCCCCTGGCTTTTTTCCTACAATAATAAATAATTTGTCTTGAAAATTTAGGAGATGATGGTGAACATGCTAACGAACGTCCCCCGACTCTTTTTTTTGAGTTAATTCGAAAAATTTTGCTAAAGGACCCCGGACAAAATACATTGAAAAAAGGTCTCGGTGAATTTTTCTCAGTTTTGGATATGTTGTGAATGATGAAATCCCAGATAAGAAGTTCTTGTGCCAAAAAGTAAAAAAATTGACAGTTTTTCGTTCGTATCTTATCAAAGGTCGCTTTTCGTGCACGCTAGAGTAGACATGCCAAAACTCGAGGACTGTTTGCCGCCACGCTTAGGGACCATGCCCAACTCCGTGCCTCATTGATATTTTGTACATTAGGACCCCCTGATAAATAATATACGTGTTTGAGGGTCGAGAGAAGAATACTTTTTTGTTGGTGTTGCGTCCAAAGCCGATTTTCGTGCATGCTTAAGGAGACATACCGACACTCGAAGACGGTTTGGCACCACGCTCAGGCATCATACCCAGCTCTGTGCTACTTTGATATTTTGTAGTTCAGGTCTTCCTGATCAATAATATACGTGTCTGAAGATCGAGAGAGGAATACTTTTCCTTTGGTGTTGCGTCCAAAGCCGCTTTTTGTGCATGCTAAATGAGACATAACTACATTAAAAGATGGTTTAGCGCCACAATCAGGGATCATGCCCAGCTCTGTGTTCCTTTGATATTTTGTAGTTTAGGACCCCTGATCAATAATATACGTGCCTGAAGGCCGAGAGAGGAATACTTTTCCGTTGGTGTTGCGTCCAAAGCCGCTTTTTGTGCATGCTAAAGGAGACATACCGACATTTGTATACGATTTAGCGCCACGCTCAGGTACCTCACGCAGCTCTGTTCCACTTTGATTTTTTGTAGTTTAAAACCCCCGATCAATAATATACGTGTCTGAAGGTCGAGAGAAGGATACTTTTTCTTTTGTGCTATGTCCAAAGTCGCTTTTCATGTGTGCTAACAAAAATATACCGACACTAGAGCACTGGTTGGCACACCTACATGGTTCAGACATGTACATTATCGATCAGAGGGTCCTAAACTACAAAGCATCAAAGAAGTAAAGAGTTGGGCATGAGCCCTGAGCTTGGCGCCAAACGGTCTTCGAGTGTGGGTATGTCTGCTCTAACGAGCATGAAAAGCGACCTTTGATGCGATATGAACGAAAAACTGTTCACTTTTAACTTTTTGGCATGAGCACTTTTTATCGGGGATATCCTGATCTACAACATAACAAATAAATTAATAAATATTTGTCTGCTAATTATGAAAATCCATGTTAAAGATTTAAAAAAAGGACAGTATTTAAGGGGAAAACGACTTGATTTTCATGCTGCAAAGGGAAGTACTAGCGAAACTCAACAAGTGTTTGGCGAAACGCTCATAGGAACAGTCTACCAGACTGCCCGATTTAAACTTTGTTGTTTCGCACCAGCTGATGAATAATATCGAGGTCCGTAGGTCAAAAAATGCAACGATAGCCGTCAGTGCAGCACCAACGTTCCTTTTTCCATGGTACTAAAAAAGATAAAATGAAAAGTGGTAACTGTTTGGCACAAAGCTCACAAGGCATCCCCACTAGGATGTTCGACTGACATTTTGTAGGTTTGGATCTACCAACCAATAATATCGGGGTCTCGAGGAAAAGAAATGGTAACTGTTTGGCACACCAGTCACAGATCATGTCCAGTAAGCTGTCCGACTGACATTTTGTAGTTTTGAACCTGCTGATCAATAATATTTTTTCAGAAGCTCTAGAAATGGCTTGATAGCCTTTTGTGAAGCACTAAATAGCGTTACTTTCGCATACTCAAATGGCTTTCAGGAAAATCTAATTCGATATACTGAATCTTAAAACGGTCAGTTTAGTTTGGGTTTTCTTGTTCTCGCCTGTCAGCAGCGTCCATGATCACATTGTGAAGCGATGTCGAAGGATAACGAACATTATTTTCGTATCGAACATAGCCAATGTACCATAATACGCTAGCAACATGTGCACATGAGCCAAGAGTTCGTGCACCAGATTAGCACGTACAATAGTAGCCTTGGATAGGATCAGAGTCATTTTAATCTTGAAAGTCATGTTCCATGTCTTCAGTAGGCAAATACGCAATCCAAAGTTGATTCTTGGTTGCCTAATGGAATCGTGAGAAGATTCTCACTCTTATCAATCCGGGCTCTGTGGTCATCTGCGCATGCCGCAAGACTAATATGGAAGCTCTTCCTGCTCTTCTCTTTGCAGCTTATCTTGAATGTATCCCGGAGCTAAGTTAACCTAATCAACTCCAACAGTCAAATCTCTCAAAGATTCCAACGTGAAACGTGGGAAGTCTTTTACATGCTGAGAGCTCAAGCGCATCCACCACTGAGCAATTCTGGCTTGCAGGTTTTCCTCTTCTACGAGGGCTTGAACAACGTTCACCTCCCGAGTTCTCTGCAGCAATTCTCTGATCAGCTCTGCATTCGTACCTTGCATTTCAATTTTTGCATGTTACCTGTTTATTCAAGGCACCAGCAATCCGGTATAAATCGCTGAGATTGTGAAGATGCGGAACGCGCATGACTTGAGCGAAAAACTTGAAAGTGGACTTAATGTGACCATTACTAGCCTCAACAATCCATCTTGAAAATGTACACGATCATTCTTGGAATATGTGGATTCGGATTGTATAGCTCATTTACAAGCTCGGTCACATCTCGTTCGATATATTCGCCTGGCGTAATCGTATTAAAAGCCAATATTGCCAGATATGAATCGGAGCATCAAGAACTGTCTTACAGTGGCGGCAGCAAAACTTACAGCATGCTGGCTCGAATACTGAAACATCAACTTTGAGAAATCATCTGTAAGTCCTTGTCGCAGCTTACACAAGAATATTAGGCGCCACGCTCAGGGGTCATGCCCAACTCTGTGCTTCTTTGAGGTTTTGTAGTTTAGGACCGTCTGATCGATAATGTACATGTCTGAACAATGTACATGTGCCAACTAGTCCTCTAGTATTGGTATGTCTCCTTTAGCATGCACAAAAAGCAGGTTTGGACGCAACACCAACGAAAAAGTATTCCTCTCTCCACCTTCAAAGTATATTATTGATCACGGGGTCCTAAAGTAGGAAATATCAATGAGGCACGAAATGGAACATGATCCCTGAGCGTGGCGACAAACAGCATCGGTACGGCAAAGACCTACATTATCGGAATGGCAGAGATCTAAAAAATGATCCTAACGTCGAAATAGCGCACAAGTCCGCTACATTACTTAATAGCATATCCGAATTCAGTTTACAATGTTTATTTTCGTGCAAAAAAAAAAAACAGAGGGAACTGAACCGGATTTAACACGACGAAGTATCACATGCCCTTAAGTTGAGACTCATTCAATCATTTAATGTTTTTAATTTAAAATTCGAAGTGTCTTGTCCCGAAATTCGGAGTGAGTAGTCGAATATGTTTCATAAGCTTAGCTAGGCGTTCCGTATTTTCGGTAAGACTAGTCTGAGATCAATCTGTGGGTTTAGAATAATTCAAAAGTTATTTAAAATTAAATAAAGTGCAGATTACTCATTTAATTCGCAATAGAGGTTCTCATTGATTGATAACAGGAGGGCTGTCCAGAGTATCCAGGCGAAGTTGCAGCAACGGCGATTAACGCCGATACGGACGTAATCTTCTCCATAATGGGACCTGATTCAAGAAGGGGTAAGGATGTTATAGAGAATCTGGAGGGCATTTGCGGGTTTTCGCAACAGGCAAGCGCTAGAAGGTTGGGTACATGAATCAGGTAGGTGAGGTAAGGTAATAAATTTTCATTTATTCAAGAAACGTTGAAGTTTTGAAGACTACGGGAACTAAGGGAGAAGTAACTCTTGGTTTTGAAATGCGTTATACTTAATGGCTTGCTAGGGCAGCTTCGTGGAAATATTGCTGGGTGCGAGTTTCGCGTCATTGGCGCGCTTTCACCAAGCAAAAATCTATGAGCGTGAACGATGCCCGAAGCCGCGCTTGCGTTGTCAGTCGTCGAGGGACTATAACTTTTTCGTCTGAGTGCCGTGACTCAATTTCTTTTAAGTCGAATGACTGGTAAGTTTAGGACTCCCAGATGACGAAAGAAAGAATCATGGTTGTTCGCAATACAGGTTCATCAAAAAGTATCGGACCCCCCTCCCCCAATAAGCGAAAATATGCGTTCTCAAGAGACATGTTTCAGGCAAAAATGTCAGGGTTTTGGATGAAGATCTGAATGGTGACCTTGAAGCTGAACTTGGAGTTGACCTTCAAGGTTATTTCAAGGTCAACTTATATTTTTTTAATTGTAACCCCTATTTTTGATTTCGCCAATCGAAAGAATGCAAAATTTTACGTTCAGATATGCATCAAGTTTATTTGATCCGATGACTTTCGGTGTCATTCCAGAATCGTATAAACTCAAACAAGGTCCAGACGACTGAAATAGAACTCCTATTTTTGACACCTTGAAGGTCAACGCCAAAGTCTGCTTTAAGGTCACCAGTCAGACCCTCGTCCAAAACCCTGAAACACTTCTCTCGAAAACGCATATTTTCGCTGATCTGTCGTCTAGACCTTATTTGCTTTTACACTGCCTTGGAATGACCCCAAAAGTCATCAGGTGACATGACCTTGATGCATATCCGAACGTAAATTTTCCGTTCTTTTGATTGCCGGTGACAAAAATAGGTATTTCCACTAGAAAAATAAATGTTGACCTTGAAATAACCTTGAGGTGAATGCCAAGCTCAGTTCCAAGACCACCATTCAGATACTTGTGCAAAACCCTGAACGTTTTGTCTAAAACATTTCTCTTGAAAACGCCTATTTTCGCTAATCAACCATCGAGAACTTGTTTGAGTTTCAAAAGTAGGGTTTTTCATTTGAAAAACAAAAGTTGACCTTGAAATAACCTTCAAGGCCAATGCCAAGGTTTCCATCTGCAATATTCGAATTGTCATCAACCTGCAAAGTGAAGCCTAAATCGCTTATTTCGAAGCGTGCAGTCGGTCCGAGAAATCCAGCACCACCACTTTCTACACATCTTTCTGGTCTGTGTCCGTGTGACTCAAGAGCTCGTCTGACTCGCTGAACGGCAATCTGACGAAAAAGTTGAAGTCCCTCTTCAACTGACAGCCCAAGAGCGACTTCGGTCCTCGTTAAGTATAACGCGTTTCAAAACTGAGAGTTACTTCTCCTCGAGTTCCCGTAGTGCACACTTCGATATTTCTTGAATGAATGAAAGTTTATTACCTAACCTCACCTACCTGATTCGTGGATCCCACCTTCTAGCGCTTACCTGTCGCCTTGACAGCAGCATCACATGTAATCCCCGTCACGGAGAGGATTACTCCCCTATGGATAACCATAGTAAAAAACCACAAAAGCCCTCCAGATACTTTGAAACATCCTTACCCTTCCTTCAGCAGGTCCTATTATGGAGAAGATTACGCCCGTATCGGCATTAATCACCGTTGCCGCAACGTCTCCCTGGATACTCTGGACAAGTCTCCTGCTATCAATCAACGAGAGCCTCTATCGCGAATTAAATGGAGTAATCTGCACTTTATTTAATTTTAAATAACTTTTGAATTAGTCTAAGCCCATATACTGATCTCAGACTAGTCCTCCCGAAAATACGGAACGCCTAGCTAAGCTTATGAAACATATTTGACTACTCATTCCGAATTTCGGGACAAGACACTGCGGATTTTAAATTAAAAACATTAAATAATTGAATAAGTCTGAACTTAAAGGCATGTGATACTTCGTTGTGTGGTAAATCGGGTTCAGTTCCCTCTGCCTTTTTTCCATAAAAATGACAATTTTTTAAACTGAATTCAGAGATACTGTAAAATATTATAGCGGACGCCCTTGGACTCTTCTTAAGGATAATAACCCAAAAAATTATTGCGCTAAATAAAAATCTTATGCATATGTGGTAGTACTCAAGAATAATTATGAGAGACAATTGTAGCACACATAACCTGAAAATACACGCACACATCAAATTTAGCCAAATAATTCTTTTTAATTAACCCACAAAAAAGAGCCCGGGGACGTCCATTAGCATGTTTGTAAATGAGGAACACTTAAAATTGTTCTCTATTAAAGTCTTGAAGACAATAAAAATGGAGAAATTTGTATTCTTAGGCGTACCAATTTAAATGATGTAACTACTTATAGCATTCAAAACTGCAAATTAATCAATTTTACAATTTAAAAATGGACGATTCTTTAAATAAAAATGTTTGCATTTATAAAAAAATGGTAAAATATCAAGTTTAAAACCATTCAAACTTAAAATTTACAGCTTTCAAAGCATATATTGAAAAACAAAGGATTTCTTTTTTTTTAATTTTGTGTTTTATTTTTAGAGCACTGAAAATTTGACAGATTCTCTGATTTCTTTAAAAAATCTCTAAATTCCTTAATTTTTTTGAATTCTTTGCATTCTCAAGAACCCTCTATTTTTTTGAATTCCTTGAAATCCTCGAATATTGTCATTTCCCTGACTTCTGAAATTCCTGGAATTGGTTAAAAGCTCTGAAATCCTTGAAATTCTGTGAATTCAATTAAATCCTTGAATTTATAGAATTAATAAAAATCTCTGAATTACTTTAATAAGGAATTTTAAGAATTTCTT
>NC_046661.1:13838514-13852169 GCF_010883055.1 Belonocnema kinseyi | reverse complement strand
AACTTTACCTCGGAACGAAATACTTTCAAATATCGCTTACCAATCACAACTCAAACAGATGGGACCCATGTCAATCCAAAAATCTAAGGTTAAATATGAGCTGGTCTTTGAGAAAACACGTCTTTACGCGTGGAATTCAACATTCATAGAATGGAGAGAAAAAATAAGAACTCAATTAATTTTGAATTTCGCAGTGCCTAATATTGAAATTACATAAGTTTGTTTAAAAATTTTTTTTTTATTTTCAGAGTATTTATAAATTGCCAAGGCTTCGTAAAATTGATTGACTTTTTATTTATTTTTATTAATATTTAGTATCTCAATTAAACGGTTGTTCGAAAAAATAATTAGATAACTTGATGCTTTATATTCTGCATAGGTTCCCTCATCAGAATAAATAATCTAAAAGAATGGTAAAATCTTAATATTGACAGTATGCGAAGAAAGTCATAAATTAATTTGATCAATGAATATAAAAATAAATCGAGTCACAATCAACGAAACTGGGCGTGCCAAACAGATTCCATCATGAGGTTAGAGTATTATTTCAAAATTTCAAATAATTAAAAAAAGTATAAAAAATAAATGAAATGTAAAAAAAACATATATTTCCTGCGCACAAACACGCTAACTCTGGATTAGGGATAAAGTGAATAATTGATAATATTATAGACTATTGACATTACTTATTATATTTATAAACAAATATAATAATTAAATTTCATTAAAATATACAACTTTTTATACATTTTTTTGTTCATAATAAATTAGGTACTTCATAAACAGAAAATTTTTAAGTGATTATAGTTATCTGCTGAAAAACGATGTCAATGGATTGAAAAATAACAAAACTTTGTATTCGATTATAATAAATATAAAAAAAACCTACGTTTATCCGTTAAAAATTAGTGTAATCGTTAATTTTATCATCCAATTGTTTATAAAATGAAAAATTATATATGCAAGTACATTATCCTCGTGTGAGGTCATTGTAGAGGTAATGATATTTAATATCGATGAAAAATAAAGTTTTTGCGTTGAAAATGCGAAAATATCCATTTCTTAATTAAATTTGTTGCCTGTATATTGAATCATAGCTAAAAAACTAATTTATTTATTACATTTTTTTATAAAATGAAAAATTATTAATAACATTCGAAAAGTCTTAATTAAACGTTGCTTTTACGTATACTGAAAAAAAACAACCAAAATTTCATACCTAGACATAAATGATGAAGTAACAGAATAAAAGCAAGATTTAGTAGTCGAAAAATCTAATGTTAAATATGAGCTGGCCTGATTGAGCATGAACATTCTTAGAAAGTATTTTTTACTAATTTTGAACATTTTTGAGCAACTCTAAACAGTTTGAACAAAATATGAGGCTTGAAACTTCATGAAATATTTTAAGTAATGCAAAAAAATAAAATTCTTTTTAAAGAATCGGTTCGCACAAAGTTCTTCGAAATTTAATATAGAACTGATCTTAAAGTATATTAAGATCCATTGAAAATTGTATCCTGTAGCTTAATTTTCAGTTTAAATCCGAGTTGGTCTTATTTCACACATTTCGGCGTCGACGGACAAAATGTCTCGTAATATCCGAATAAAAATGGTATGGCTAGTAGTCAAACAAGAAACAACATTAATTTATTTATGAATATATAGGTTTATGTACGTATCACGACAGCATTACAAACTTGATTTGTTTGAGAAATCAGGAATTGAAATATTTACATTAAATATTGTAACGAAGTTACAGAATATTTATTACATAAAGTAATAAAATTCTGTGGACTCGCCGAATTCACACCTACTTGCTCGAATTAAAGGTTATTGGGTACATTTTGACAAGGAGTATTAACTTACCGCCTAGCCAAGATCCAGGTATATACTAAGGAATATTTTTTTAATTGTAATTTTGTTTTTAAACATGATATCTCTGTATAATATCTGTTCATGTAGAATATCTACAACGAGAAGCGCGACACCCACAGCACATCCCAATCTCGGCCTATTTTAGTTTAGTGATATTGTTTTCCAACAATTAAAATGTAAATTAACTTGTGTCGATGCTGGGGCACGACAGGGTAAAGAACTTAAAACCAACTGTCAACACAACAAAACTGACAGGTGCTAAACATTGGTCAAATGTCAGCGAAGTCAGTCTTCGCAACCACCGTAACAGGAAGAGCCGGTCAACACCAGAACGGCGCAGCAATGCCGCGCAACTACGTGAGGCAGAGCCATTCAAATACCATCATGGTCGTCGGCCATGTTCAACCCAGAGAGAAGGCTACTAGAATCATCGGTCAACCGCAAGCAGCAAGGCGCAGCAATTCTGCTGCAAACGGCGAGTGGCAGAACCAGGCGGACCATCAGGTAGCACCAAATGAACCCTGCGTCGTCTCGAGGGGAATCGACCACTCATCGACCGACACTCAAGTCGGCCGACTTATCACTAGCAGTCAGACGACCAATATCAACCCCTGTAGTCCATAGGACGGCACCAATCGGTAGGACGGACTCTACCGCGGAAGCGTGCATTGCGCGGCACCTGATTGGATACGTCCCTTTGAATCCAGCCAATCAACGGAGCCGACGTAGTAATTATATCAGTTAAAGGGAAGACTACAACGAAGGCAAGATTTTCGACCCTTGGTTTCTTGGCTTGGCGTCGTCCGGAGATTCTCGTAGGAAAAATAGGATAATCCATTAAAATCTCGCACGGGAATTGAGACCATGGACCCCGGCAATAAAGAGGGTTTGGCGCGGTATCAGAAAGGTATGTGCCAGTCTTTTTAGTTTTTCCTCGAGTGTTCCCAGCCGTTAATTCCGGTTCTCACGCGGTAGGACTGTGACAGACCGCGTGTTAATTTAGCGTGGGTGTAATTAAGGGTTAAATGTGTGACGCGAGACCCCCACGACAGCACAAAGTTAGGGTACGACCGGCTCGGATTGTGACCTGTGAGAGTCGAGGCGGACGTCCCTAAAAGAGCCCAAGAGGAGCGTGTCTGTGCGTACATGGAATGTACACCACATGGCGATTTTACGCACGCGGTGGTGTCAGGCGGCCATAGTGGGTCTGCTGTGGGTTCGAAAATGAGATTCCGACTGTTTCTGTCCGCCTAGTAAATTCCTAAGTGTATAATTAGATATCTTCCTTAAAATAAATGTTAAAATTAGTAAGTTTTACCAGGATTTTTTGAAGATTAGATTGCGAAAGACAGTACTCTCTCTCTCAATCTCGTATGATCCCATCCCCGCGTCCTATTTCATTTCGGTTAAGAGTGTGAAACTCCGGGTGATTCGCCAAAATTTGGGGCATTACCGGGGCCAGGGAGGTTCGAGTAGGGACAACTCTATCTGGCGCCTGTAAAATAACTGATCGAGCTTCGAGTGTAGTTTGTGAGTCGAAAGAGCGTGACTCACGAACACACGGAAAGTGAGTTTAGACATTGGAAAACACGGTTATAATATTTACTAATTGCTTGCAAATCTATCATACCTGGTTAGTGTTCATTAGGTAATGTGATTGTCAACTTAAGTTAATAATAAATTTTTATCGATTTATTTTTTCTACTTAAATGCATAACAAAACGGAGAATTGTAAGGAGTTTTAGAGAAATTGTAGATATTTTTTGCAAGCTGTTTGAAATAATTTTTGAGAAAAGTATCTTGAAGAGTAATTGCGAAGTAATTGCAGAAAAATGTTAAAGTAATTTGCAGACTAATGGCAGAGCCAGCAATATACTGAGTAACCACTTATCCTACGGTCGTAAAACGTGATTTTGGCGATTATTTTATTACGCTTTAACTAGGAGTGTCAAGGAAAACTTGTGGTGGTTTGTGAAAGTATTTTTTCGCTATGCATACAAATAAAATATAAAATAAACTTAAGAATTATGCTTACCTCAGAGGAATAACTGAAGTTAATATAGCCTTTTCATGAACGTGCCAGCCAAATATAAATGAAGAAAGCCCGCAAACAACGAGGCACTTTAAAAAATACTTTTCAATAGCAGAATTTGGTTTGAAAAATAAGCTCCATAGTATTGGCTGTAAGAATGTAATACACTTTTTAATCACTTTATTCGAGTCAAGAATTTAGAAAATTAAGTGTATTAATAATAATTAAACTAATTTTTACCAGCATTGTCAGAACTGTGATTATAAACGTGGCAAGAGGAGAAGGAGTTGGGAGTACAGAAAAAGATTGCATCCGAACAAGTCCACCAGTTAATTTGGCTTGATTATCTTCGTGAAGCCATCCACGATTCTTCCAAAAAAGCGACAATACTTTATCAAAGGCAGCATACAAAGCCCATATATTGGCAGCCCAATACGCATGCAAAAGTCCCCGCTTAAAGGGAAACAATCTTGATGATACCTAATACAGAAATATCAGGAAGTAATACGCGCGGTTTATTAAATAAAACTCAATTAACATTCGGAAAAACTTAATTAAAGCCGTTTGTCAAAAAGGGGCCGAAGCAGTGTTTTTTAAAATTGAAACTAAATGCGAGAAAAGAGCCTATTACATGTTCTTTGCTGAATGTTGCAATAAAAAGTATATTAATAATCTTCATTAACCCGTGGATATCACATTCCATCTGCGCATACCTGTCTATCACACTTGATTCATTGGGGATTTCGCATTTAAAAATTTTAATAATTCGTGCATAAATAAACAAAATGCAACTCACAATATATATTTTTGGGGTAAAAATTATTGAGAAATGCAATGGTGATAAAAATGATTCAAATACACAATTTTTAAATATTAAAAAAAGAAAAAAATTAAAAGAACTTTTCTGAAATGTCATTTTTTTTTTAATTGCCATTTTTTTGTAATTATCGGAATTGTACTTTTGTTTTTTTTTTTTAATTGAAGATAAACGTACATATTTTCAAGAAAAATTTTCAACTTTACACTAAATTAAATAAAAATATTTTTTACGGCTGTTCGAAAATACGGTATTTTTAAAGCATAGCAAAATCAGTCAATACTTAATCTAAAAGATAAAACACAATAAAAAATCTGATAATTAATAAATAATAATATTGTTTATTGTTTAAACAATAATAATTTCAAAATATTAATACACAGCTAAAAGTAAGTCATTCTACACCCTATTTCGCAAAAGTAGTGCAGCCAACACATACTGCATCACGATGCAGTATGCTCAACCCTTCGACCGCTATTATGCTGCCGAACCGCATCTCCTTCAAGACAGACTTCCTGGACAAGTTTCCGGACTAACTACGCTGGCCTTATCTAGTCCAACTACCTAACTGGGATAACACGCGACCGCCAGGTTCTCGTCACAAGCTGGCGATCGCTTACTACCATGCAAGTGGCAATAAACTAATTGTTATATTAATTCATCTGGTATTCCTCATTGTGGCCAACCCTTTCTCTCAGTCTCCGAATCCTCTTTCCCCCTCCTCGGCTTTCCCACTCAATATCTGGTACCCAACAAAAAAATCCACACCTTTACCTTAAAAAAAATTTAAAGCCCGCTGTAAAAAAGAAACCACAAATTAAATTCAAACTCTAGACTATAGCCTACTGTGCGTATATTATTGCTATCAATATTTTGCATGTTATTTATCCATATGCCTTGCTGAATGATATTTATATTTTGAATATTTATACTCATGTACAACACTGTGTTTTTATAATATATATCTTGACCTGATATATGTGATTTATTCCGTTCCTGACTATGTAAAATGATTTTTCGCAACCTGCCAAATAATACATATTTCTAAAATTACTCATAATGATTAAAATTCGCGGCACAGTGTAATTTAAATATACAAGTAGAACCAAAAACGGCAATAAATTAAAGAAATTTCAATCTATAATGTGATAAAAGCTGTTTAAGTTGAGAAAATAATAAAATTAAGATAAGATTTAAACCAAACTTAAAGTTGCAAAAAGTGAAATAATAAAATTAAAAACTTCTTTTCGACATTCATATCTAAGCACCTGGGAATTGTGAAAAATTAAAAGTAAAAGGAAAAATCTCATACATTTCGGGTTTCGCCAAAAGAGGTGAAACGTCTTAACCAATAAACAGGCCCACACGTACAATGAGCACTGCCGCGAGCCACGCGCAAGGTCAAACGACGAATTTTGTAAATAGACGGCCGGAGAGCAAAAATAAGCTCAATTTCGAATCCCGAAATAATTAAAATATTTAATTGAATTTCTAACTCAAATTAAAATATATTAAGAAACCACTATAAGCAATTTACATTGGATTCCCAAGTATAAAAAAAAAGGAAACCTGAATCTAAAATTTACAAGGTGTCCAATTAAAGATCATTTTACATAGATATATAAAATAAATGAAACTCAGGGGAAGTAAAATAAAATGCCTAATCCAAACATAACGGAAAGCGACCGCGATAGCTTAAATTTGGAAGGTACAGCGGCACCAATAACCCACAATTTTAATATGAATATTAGGGGATAAAATTATTTCGAACCAAATAGATCACGTAGACTCTAAACAACAAGGAACAGGTCAAACAGAGGCTCGCGAATACACGTAAATGATACATATTTATAAACCAATAATAATTAAATTAATGAAGCGATCCCAGCAACTTGTATTACATTCGATAGGATACAAGTTCCATGCATAATTATGAGATCATGGAAATAAATAATTTAATATGTTAAATGAAATTTTTAATTTTAAATTGACGTTAGTGTACGTGTACTGAAAAATTGCTCAGTCGATGCCTTATCAGCAGCAGCATTTTTGAAGTCACGCCAAATCCTGCCGTCGCACAGTCGTCAAAAACTCAAAAAGCTGGCCATAATTCATTAATGTCATCACTTTCGGATGAATTGGCGGTTACAAAATAGCAGGGGATTCTGACAAATTTTGATTTTTTCATTAAAACAAAAGATCGCTTATAGGTTGTCGGGTTCGCGGATTACGAATCTGATATTGGTTTTTGAAAATACAAAATGGCGCTTACAAAATGGCGGATCATTCTCACCGATTTTGTTTTTATGAAAACGAGGATCACTTAAGGTTTCGAGTTCGCTGATTACGAATCTGATATTGGTTTCGAAAAAAATGGCGGATACAAAACGGCGGGGTTCGTGCTGGGAACGCGTGCATCACCCTCGTTATCGTCATTTAGATTTAGATTTCATTTAGATTTCAGCCACTCAGCATTTTTGTTGAAAAAATTTCGTTCTGTCCTATAAGCATCAATCCACCTTTTTTCCAATCAGAAAATAATGTTTTCAGTCGATGTTTACACTCTGGGTGTAACGTGTACGGAATGCTGAGTTTTTTGGAAAACGAACATTTGATAACGATGTGGCAGTTTTCAGCACCCTCAGAAATGTTGTCTTTGACTAATTCAAATAATTCTTCTCGGGTTAAACAAAATTTGCTGTTTTTTATCTGCATCCATGATATTTTGTTATCGTTTGAACAATACGTCCCTTTAATGAACAGATGTCTGTTTATACTGTTAGTTGAAGACCAAACGGGCAACTTTGGGCAGCTAATTTTCAATTATGTTTTTCGTGAATGTGTAATTTTCCATGAGGAATTGAAAACAGGGCTCGACCACGCAAGATTTTTTTCTATACTCTATTTTCATTACCGTGAATTAATATTAGAATTCAAAAACTGAAGTAACTTGTTTATTAATTTTTTACTTTTATCTTTTCAATATCTATTTATGTTACACTATTTTTTCAAGTGCTCACATTCACGAGAACAACCCATGTTGTTTCACACAGAATGCAAGGTGAATAAGGTCTATGTTACACCCATCAGCTCATAGTTCTTTTGAAAATAGACAAGAAACCTAATTACAGGAAAAATATAAGCGAAACTCGAAATAGACAGTCAGTTCAATTCGATTTAAGGGAAAAATTTAAAGAAACTAATAAACATTCTCACAATAACGTTTTAAAAAAACGTAGTAAATCAAGAATTAATAATTTAAAATTACTGCATACCGGTGACAGCGAACCATTAGAGGACAGAATTGACTCAAAACAAAACAGATCACGTAGACTTTCGACAACAAGTAACAGATAAAACACACACACTAGACTCCACACAAATAACTCAGAAACAGATTACGAATCCGACAATAATTTTAATAATCTAACAATCTTAGAAAACTTAGACGCACTATTGATCGAAGATACAAAAGATTGGTGCGAAATAAATAAAAATTCTTGGCGATGTTTATCGGATTTTACCGAGGATTTCAAAAACGCCGAAAAACAAAATAGAAATTAAACCTGACATTAAAGCCGAGGAAATGAAGGAAACTAAAGATGTAAATATTAGGGAAAAATTATTGATTAAAGAGGAAGGAGATGGCAAATCAAATAGAACACCAAAAATTGGAGGTAGCATTAACCTCAAAAGTACTGGAGAGCATACAAATAGTAGTTCAAGGTTACCAGACAGCGAAATTCCCCTAGCAACTGCCAATTATAACCAATCCCCAAAAATACAAAACTCCCGAATTCCAGCAACACATGCTACGAAGGATATCCCTAGCTTAATAAGCATTCCCACGAGAAACAAATTCCAACCCTAAGAGAGCATCCCCACCTACGACACTAGCGAAGACTCAAACACAAAAGACTCACTTAATTTAGGTATACCTAGAATTGGGAAAAAAGGTACGAAAAATAATTCAGGAAAAATTTATTATAATAGCAATTTCGAAAACGAACATAAAAATAGCGATTGTAATCTTTGGAAAAATAACAAAGTTACAAATCAGAAGGAATCAAGAACTGAATCTCAAAAATCCAATGAGATATTAGAAAGCGATAATAGAAATCAATGGGTTTCTTTTGAAAAAAGCGATTAAATTGAATAATATTACGGATAGCTTAGGAAAAATTCACGAACAAGATAATGGTTCAGCGGAAATTTGTGAAGGTATTGTTGAGCTTAACGAAAACCAACGATCACAATTAGAAAAACTCATTGAAAATAAAATCAAAATTGACTCAGGAAAAAAACATAGGGCAACTGATTTAACGCAACATAAAATAGACGTACAGGGCCACGATCCAATTAAACAGCCATATTACCACGTAGGCCCTAAAATAAAAGAAATAATTCATCAAACAGTAGATAAATTATGAGAACAGGACATAATAGAACCCTCTTGTTCCGATTGGTCAAATCCTATAGTGATGATCAAAAAAACATGGGAAAGATTATAGATTCTGTTTAGTCTTCAGAAGGGTTAATAATATTATAAAAAAGACCTCTACCCAGTCCCACTCATGACAGAAATATTGGACACTTTAAGATCAGCAAAATTCATTTCAAAAATTGATTTAAAATTAGCTTATTTACAAATTCCATTAAATGACGCAAATTTAACGATCAGTCTGGACAAATGTGAATTGGGCTTTTCAGAAATTAAATATTTAGGCTTTAAAGTTAACGATAAAGGATTGCAAATAGACGATGAAAAAATTCAACCAATGTTAGAATTCCCTAAACCTAAAAATATGAAACAATTACAGCGCATAATATGGATGGAAAGTTGGTATAGAAAATTTATCCCACACTGCGCCGAAATAATAGAACCAATGAATAAACTACTTTAAAAAAATAAACAATCGGATTGGGGATTAGAACAATATGAGGCTTTCCAAAAAATTAAAAACCTTTTAACATCAGCACCCATATTAACCTGCCCAGATTTTACTCAATACTTCCTACTCGAAACCGATGCGAGTAATACGGGATTAGGAGCCGCACTTACTCAAACAATTGACGGCATAAATTACGTAATAATTTACGCGAGCAGAAGCCTAAACGGGACAGAATGCCAATACTCAGCATCCGAAAAAGAATGCTCAGCTGTAGTTTGGGCCATCTGAAAATTTAGGCCATATTTAGAAGCCTTCGTCACCTGCCTGCATGCCACAATTTTTGCTAAGTTTATAGGCCAAGGGCCCTCTCGTTATCACACCACTGCAGCCACCACGTGCCACCATAACACCTTGCGTCAGTTAAAAATGGATGCACACAAAAAGTTCACAAATTTTGGATTTCTGACAGGAATCTAGTAAACCATGTAGAAAGTCCGGTAAACAACTGCTTTTAGTTTGTTTGTAATCAGAAATTTATGAAACGTTCGTTCGCATATAAAAACTGTTAAGCAAAAATACACGAACCTATCAAAAGTCGTCAACAGTTACGCTCACTGTTGTAGCAAGTGCGAAATTTTAAAACTTTAATCAAGTAGTCCTGCGGTACGGAAGGAAAAGCTTACTTTATTGCCTCCCGAGTTATCACAACATCATTTTTGTCCTTCTATAATGATGTCATTCTTTTCTCAGTAAGTATGTACCTTATCTACAATGATAGCTGTAAGAAATTTATAACTTGTATGCAGACAGGCTATCGGAAAAAATTGAGATGGATTTTCAGCGTCTGGTTTTTGAGTGTGCAATGCTCTTTTAAAAACACCTTGCCAACGCTTGATGCACGCTCGTCAGGTACCTGTACCAGAAATTGTGCACCATTTCCGGACATCGAGTTTTTCAGTTACGCGTTCTTTTTGAAGACCACTCTAACATCTAAAGCTGTGATGTTTGTTAGCTGCATTTCAGGGCTATTGCTGGCCTTTGCTTTCTCCAGTTTGAACTACGCAGTGTCCAAATTGCATCTGTTCAATTTTCCCCAAACACCCGAACAGTAGTTAGTCATGTCTTCCAATTGAGGTACTTCGGGGTCTTGCTGATTATTTTTCTTTACAGTCAGTTCACGATAGAATCTTCTTTAATCTGTCTGAAAGGTTCGATTTTGTTGCATGGGTGCACTACTTTCTTGTACCAATGCAGTCTGGAAGGAAAAACATCAAGTGTCTGCCATTGGGAGTCTATAATCTCATCCAATATTGATGGTGTCAATGTCACAATGTGCCGAGGGTGGATGGTTATAGTAACATGCTTTATCAGCTTTTTGATTCTATTTCCTTTTTTATATTAAGTTAAGCGCGCCCATTTACATCTTACTTTGCTGACATCCATATCCAACCTGATCTTTCATGGTGGATCTAGATCCCTTGCTGGGACAAAGACTGCATTCGTAGGCCTAATTCTACAGTTTAACATTCTAACGGTTGCCACAGCTGCACAGTTTAAATGAGTTTGCCACTAATGCAGTTTGTGTTACGTTCAAATTAATAGGTAAAACCTTGCTGTTGTGGTGTTCTATTAGTGCACGAAGATCATTTGTGATGTTAATCTTGGACAGAGAATGCCTTTGTTCACATGGTATGTATGATTCAAACGACTTTCTGGTTGCTGGACCTCTGCTTCTGCCTCTGGTTTTTTAAGGTCATCCACCTCTGGAGGATGTGATGATGTTGGATCATAAACAGGTTGAGGAAAAAAATCCATTGCCCCCGCTGGATCGTGTGACGCGGCTTCCTCTAACTGATGCTCATTGTCCTCGTTTTTCAACGCTAAATCAACCTGTTGTTTAATCACCATTGCTGGATCTTCTTATATATATTGATTAGTCCTGATGTCCTTCGCAGTAAGGATAAGATCTGTTAGTTATTTTTATCTCTTAGCTTTTTCGCTGTTGGTTTCAAGCTTCGAACTTTCACAGTAGAGACGCACCAATTCCTCTTTTATTGCGGTATCCCATTTAATGGTCTCCCATGGTATTTCTGTTAAGGTGGTTGGCTGCAAATAGCTATCGCTATCCAAAGCATCCTCAACACGCACAGCTGATGTTCCACTGCTGACCGCTTGTCATAGATGTTCCTGCTGGCCCGCTCTTTAATAAGTGAGATATGCCTGACTATCTAGCAGCTCACCATCACCACTGTCCCGAATGATATGGCCCCGGCGGTGGCTACAGAAGCGCCCCAAAGATCCTCGGGAATTGAAAAGCATTTCAAAATCCTTAGGAAACTCTCCATGATAATTTTTGGGTTTTCGTGTTCTTCTTAGTCCCTTTCCTTTTTGTCCCCTGCCTGTCTAGCATGGGAAGCCCTGACAGTAGCATTACTACCGCCAACATAGCCGTCAAAATGAAGAAAGGAAAGCTCAAGCCTTATCGCGGCGCCAACGCGAGAGAACCTACGGTATTATTTTTTTTTTTAACTTGTTCTCGGGTGAAACCAGTTTTTTCATCACAGCCACAAACTATCTGAAGTGACTGATCTATGACCATGGTTCCTTAAAGCAACTAATCCCGACACAACAGTAACGTGTACGTACTCCAGTACTGCTCCTCCTATCATAAAAGGTAAGCAAGAACGGTTAAGTTGCGCAAGGTTCTTCGTACAACACTGTTCCTTAGAGTCCGGTCTCTAGCCGCGGATGACTTTACGCTGCTGGCACAGTTAGACATAAAGGTTTCACCTCTGGATACTTTTTCAGAGCTATCAACCTTGGTATAATGTTAAGAGGAGCATAGCGCGAGTCTTATAGCGCTTCTATCAACGAGCTCAGGATCTTCAGGGATGCCATTAACTTTTCCTCGACTCAAATAAACCTTGGCGCATTTGTCTAACCCAAATTCCATTCCAATTTCCTTAGTATATCATTCGACAATCCCTAGAGCTAGATGTAGTATCTCTTTGTTTTCAGCATAGATCTTAAAATCGTCCATGTAAAATACATGAGTGACCTTGTACTTGCGATCTGCAGGTTTGCCGCACAAGTACCCGTCGGAATGTCGAAGTGCTAGAGATAGAGCCAATAATGTATGGCAAAAGAGAAGTGGGCTCATGGTTTCGCCCTGAAAGACACCTCTCTGAAAGGTGACCTTGTTAGTTGTCACACGATTTTTTTCAGATGAGATAGTAAATCTGGTTTTCCAAAGCGGCATCAATCTCTCTATACACCCAACTATTTTCGGATGAAACTTTAAGATTTTCAAAAGACAGACGATAAGTCTATGGGAGGTCGAATCGAAAGCTTTCCGATAATCAATCCAGGCCATCGATAGGTCACGCTGGTAGAATGCTGCATCTTTGCAGACACATCTATCGATGAGCTGGTTCTCCTGACATCCCGCTACGCCTTTCTTTGAGCCTCGTTGTTCATACATTTCTTGCCACACAGGTTCAATTGTCCGAACAATCCTGTCATTTAGGATAGCTGTGAATACGAGGGTAGTTCAATAAGTCCTTAGAATGAAGTATAAAAACAATTTTTTTTGGGTAAATTTTTTATTTTTCAACGTAATCTCCTTGGAGCTCTATACACTTGGTCAATCGCTTTTCAAGTTTTTTTAATCCTTCAGAAAAGTGCGTTTTCGGAAGTTCCTCAAAATAAGCACTTACAGAGGCAATGACGTCTTCGTTATCTGGAAATCTCTGTCCACCGAGCCATTTTTTCAAGTTTGGTAATAAGAAAAAGTCACTGGGGGCTAAATCTGGTGAATACGGTGGGTGTTTGACCAATTCGAATTTTAGTTCTTCAATTTTAGCCATTGAAACGAAGCATGTGTGAACTCGGGCGTTGTCGTGATGAAAGAGAATTTTTTTTTTCACCAAATGTGGTCGTTTTTTTTTTTAATTTCTTCTTTCAGCTGCTCTAATAATGATGCATAATATTCATCAGTGATTGTTTTACCCTTTTCCAAGTAGTCAATAAGTATAAT
>NC_046661.1:13818885-13838414 GCF_010883055.1 Belonocnema kinseyi | reverse complement strand
AGCCGTGCCATGTAACCCCGTTCACGGGCCACACTCGCATCGTAGCAGTCTAGCAAGTCGTGATTCAGTTGCTTCGTCCACCCAAAGGTCACGAGATCCCGCTGATCCATTGCATTGAATCCATTTTCATTGGCTCCCCCAGCTCTAGAGTGGTCGGCATTGTTTGCCGATCCATTGTCGGGAGCCCTGCGCGTTCTGTTGTTTTAAACCGCACTTACTACAACTATGTTTGGCGTTGTCATTGTTGTTCTCACGAGAAGCTAGGGAAAGGGGTCCATCCTTGTAGAGCCCTGCATACAAGGTTAAGACTGCGTACTCTGAGCGGTCGCCCGGTATCCCAGAGTCCCCGTTCTAGACACCTCACCCAAGTGCCATTCAACTTTCGGCATGGTTTTCACACCTCCGCTTGGGGGTTAATTCCTTCGGGACCACCCCTGGACAATTATCCGAGACTGTCTATTTATTTTTGTAACCATATTCAGCAGAAACCCTTGGTACAGAGACCCACTATCCGCAACCCGAGGACGCGTTCGGTGGCTGTGTCATAGGCCCTTCGGTTTGATTCCCGATTTTTTTTCAGAAAAAAGTCGAAACCTCCCAGTTCTGAAGCTGGTATTTGTACTTGTGAACCTGTTAATTTAACGAAGAAATGTTCCATTCTTTAATTAAAGTAGACATAATTTCAAGTAATTCTAAACAAAGTGCAATTACCTATCCACAATAGGTCATAAGTTATGGCATCACAAGCTTGACCACTTTAGACCTATCTTTCACCGCGAATTTTGTTTTGAAAAACAGTTCGTTTCGTACATATCCTACAGAAAAACTTTAACAGCATAAATTATAGAGGAATTCATTTGGCGTCAAATAAAAAAAATGTCTTAGCACCTATAGGTCATGAGTTATGACGATGAAGCTTTGACCCTTTCCATTCGAAGGCTCTGTATGTATTGGAAAATATACTGCGACCGTATTTGAGCATTTTTGTGACACATGGTATATGCATTTATACTTCATTACAAATACACTTCTTTTTCTTTTTCGGGAAATAAAGAAAAATATATATATAAATAAACTGCTTTTGAATTGTTTACTTATTATTTACAAAAATGTTATTGAAGCGATTAGTTTTATAACTTTGAATTGTTTTATGTTACAAATGCCAAATATTGACTACCTAAATATCCTTTTGTGATAAAAATAATATGTGGGAAAAGAACAATTTAATCGGATAATATTTAGGGGTCGCGCAACGACCCTAATGAAATATTTATATCAAAAATTAAATTGAACAGTGGCCTCACGTGTTTCTTTTAACGTGAAGTTTATTTTAAAAATGAGAGTTTTAATTTATTAGTATGCGTGATGTAAAATTAGGCATTTAACTATTTTAGTTTCTAATGTAACTAAGAAAAATAGAAGTTTTTATCAATGTCGTGTATAATTGGATGATTATGGCATTTTATGATTAGAAATTAACTAAAAAAATAACCAAATAACTGCCATACATCACAAAAAATTAAGCGAAGAAAATACTATATCATCCATTTGATACGAATGAAATATAAGGATATATCTAAAAACGATCGTTTTTCTTGCGCAAACTCTACATATTTATTGATTTTATTTTATTTGAGAAAGTTTTTCTTGGTCGAATAAGGAACAATTTATGTCCCTGTATCAAGGATTTCTGATCAATATGCTTACAATGATTAATAAGCAGCCGCAGAAAAACCATGTCGCAAGTTGAATGGCACCTGGGTAAAGCGTCTCGATTGGGATACCGGGCAACCTCTTAAAATATGCAGTCTTATCCCTGCATTCAGGGCTTTACGAGAATGAAAAACCCCTTTCAATTGCTGCTCGTAGAAACAACAACGATAACACCAAACATCGTTGTAGTAAGTGCGGTTCGAAACAATCGAATTCGCAGGCCTCCCAACAATGGGTCGGACAACAATGCCGACTATCCAAGAGTTAAGGGAGTCAATCAGAACAGAGTCAATACGTTGGACCAGCGGAATCTCGAGACTTTTAGGTGGAGAGATCAACTCAATAGCGACTTGATAAAGTGCTACGATACCAGTATGGCCACTGAACAAGAAGGTTCCATGGCATGATTACATGCTTTGTGGTATGAGAAACACTCAGAGCTCTCGCACTTTTTGCATCAACGTCTACAAAACCATGCCGAACAATTCCGGAAAAGGGGTTAAGAAAGAAAGGCGACACTGAGATGAACAGCAAGCAGACATCCAATAGAGGAAAAGCGATGTTTCAGGACCCGGAGAAACATCAACATCCAGGTTTCTTTCAAGCCCAAAAATCTGGCTAAAACGGATTACGAGCTTCGTGGAGATTTTTCCGAAGAATGCGATCTCTAGACTATCAGTTGTGCGCATAATTCAGCGAGAGCTTTGGTAGATGCACAACGGTAAAACATAACTATTGGGAGAAATTTTACCGTAAATGTTCAACAGGTCGCGCGCAAACTGCGAATCCGTCAGAAAACAGTCCACAAATCAAATCTGCTGACCATCAGGCAGCATTTTGTTGACAGAATACGAGTACTATCTAACGCTAGAAGAAGTCTAGAGCAGAAGGAGAGGTGGGCAGAGAAAATGAACAGTTTTTCTGACCCATGTCAACTCTATTAAGATGCTCTAGTTACTTTTGATCACCCCCCCCCCCCCCCCCCCCCCCCCCCCCCCCACCAAACCAGAGAAGGTATAAGCATATTGAAGAGAAGTCTACGAAGTCAACATCCACTCAAAGAAGACTCAGAGAACATAAATAGCTTCAAGGAGCTGTGCAGTGCCCCATAAAACCCGAGGAACACCCACCTATAAAAAACGAAGCAATTAAAAAAGTATTAGGAGGTATGAAGAACTATGCCGCTCTGGGACCAGATAGTATCAAGACCTTCTGGTGCTAGAAGTTTCCTTCAACTCACCAGCATCTGACCAGTATTTTCACCTCACATTTAAAGTTGGAAGAGCCTATTCCTGAGTGTTTGATAGAAGAGCGCACAGTATTCCAGCCAAAGATGGGCAACTTAGTTGTTCCTTAGAATTACAGTTCAGTCACTTGTCTGAACATACTGTATAATATCTTCACAGCTATCCTAAAGGATAAGATTGTCGGACTACCGGAGCTGTGTGGCGTTGTCCTGGATTGAGTACCGGAAAGCATTTAATTAATCTTCAACAGATTATCATCTATCTTTTGCTAGGCGTAAAGGTTTATCCTCACAACGTGAGCTGTATAGTTAAACGATGCCACTCTGGAAAGCCAGATTTACTATCTGATCTGAAAACAAGGCACTGAGCTCGTCGACAGAAGCGCTATACGACACCTCAGCGCTGGAGAGACCTATAAATACTGTAAAAAAATATGTTACTGCAAATTGGGTTCGGGACAACCGCGCGCGTAAAGTGTGCTGTGCCGCAACTGAATTATAGCGGAACCCCCCGAGTGGTCACGAACCAACGGACGACGCTCTTGCCGTCGTCGAGCCGGTTAGTCTTGGCTCACCCGCCCTTTCGATTGTTGGTTCTCTCGTCGATCGTGCTAGTGTCTGTAATTTCCTGCAAGCCACGCTGGGCCACTCCTCGTCCACTTTTGCCGTCACCACCATTTCCTGGAGAAGAGATCTCCCGCGAATTACCGCTACTCGCACCGGGACCACTACCCTGTCATCGCAAAAAAAAATACCTGGACACCAACAATGGGTAATATGATGGAAAAAGACAAACTGATCCAACCAATAATCACGGAACCAGCTCAAATGACATTTAATCAACCCCCAACTCAAAAGATTACCCAAATACCAAACAGAACATTTGAACAAGTGGACAACACACTTTTTTGGGATCATGAAGACTTACCCACACTAGGCGCGTCATTTAAAAATAAAAATAGAAGAAAAGAAATAGATAAAACTATCTACTCAGAAAATAGAAATAGATCGGAAAATCGCCCCCGAATAAATAACAATTCAGGGATTAGAGTAGACCCGCCGGTAAATAGATATTCGAACACAGAAAGAGAATAACTGAACTAAACTGAGGAAAAATAGAAGCGAATCTAATAACAAATATTCCGTCCAATTTGATTCACGAGAAAATTCAAAAGAACCTCGTCAACTTTCGGACAGTGATATTGAAAACTGTAGCAGAACAAGAAATAATAATTGTAAAATACAAAATACGGACGATAGCGAACCTTTAGAGGACAGAATCTACTCAAACCAAAAGAGAACATACAGACTCATGACAACAAACGACAGGTTAAACATATGACTAACTCAGACTCTGACCACGAATTCGAAAATCACACAAATAACCAAGCAAGACCTGCTACCAACTTTCCTTTCGGTATGATACAAACGCTATTCCAAATTATGAGCAACTGGTGGCCGTTTATACTTCGAAACAACAAAGAGGACAGCCCCGCGCATTTTCATGAAAAATTTAAAAGATTCAAAAGGGGGTATAAAATAAATGATAGGGATATTCTCGAAAATTTAGACGCATTATTAATCGAAGATGCTAAAGACTGGTATTCCATAAATAGAAATTCTTGGAGAACACCATCCGACTTTTACTAAAGCTTTAAAAACGCGTATATCGATGAAATATTTTCCGAGGAAATAAGGCAAAAAATTAAATTTTGCAATCAAAAATGGACTCAAGATATTCACTGATTCTTGACAGAAATTATGAAACTTTAAAAAAAATTATACAATAGAAAAAGCTGCAAATGGGAATTGCGTAGAGCTTACGAAAACCTCATTCGAGGGCAAGTTTCGGAAAATATTAAAAATATCAAGGAAAATAAGAATGGGCACAGTAATAATTCAAGCGGAAACCAAAACCAAAACCGTAAGGGTAGAAAACTGTAGGATAATAGATTTCCATTTTCACAATTTGGATTTCCATTCCTACCTCTCACAAAGCAATACTAAGAAAATTCTAGACCTAAGTTCAGACCCAATGATTGAATTTCCTGACGAAAAAACGGAAAACAATTCAGGGAATAATAATAACGAACAAGAATCGAACTTCGAAAGCAAAAATAGAAAACCAGGTAACAATAATAACAGGGACTCTCAAGACAAAACAAGTTCTAACTCTGACAAAGACAAAAAATAAGACTCAAATACAAAAACTAACGAGGACATAAAAAATTCAAATTGTTATCATTGGGGCGGGTATTAGAACCAAAAATGTTAAAAAACTAATACCGAAACGCCAGAATTGTTGAAGTTTTGTGGTTCGATTTCCAATGGAGTAAAGATGGAGTACGATATTTTTTCAGGAAATAATTTTGAATTGTTAAATTCGGATAAAGATGAAATAACGCAAACACGTTTTCATCTAATGACAAAGATCGCAGATAATTTATTTCGAATTTTAGTCGATACTGGTGCCACATATTCATACGGATATAATTGGAAAGGTTGTATTTCCAATGATGATAGGAAAGAAAAAAAAACACATAATGTTCAAGTTAGTCCCAAAAATTAAAATCCGTCGATATTTTGGGTACAGATATGCTAAAAGCCCTACGGATGACACTAAGCTATGACTTAGAAACCTGGTGGTTACCAGGGAGTCCCCCAGCCGCTATCCTATGGGAAGTTATCCAAACGCACTACCCATCCCAATAATCGAGGTTAGAACTAAAAATGAACCTGAAATTATAAGAAAAAAAAATAAGGAAAATAAAAAGACAAATATTAAGGATAAAATATGATCGGAAAATAAAAAAATAAGAATAATAATAATAAAGCGAAATTCGGAGGTAGTATCAGCCTAACCCCTACTACCTATTACTTCCAACTAATCCCAAAAAACTAAAAACACCTCAATTCCAGCAAAAAATCCTACAAAAGATATCCCTAGCCTAATAAGCATCCCCAGGAGCAACAAATTCCAACCCCTACAGAGTATTCCCACCCTAGACACTAGCGACGACTCAAGCAAACCAGACTCATTTAATTTAGATAAACATAGAATTAGGAAAAACGGTACAAAAAATAGTTCGGAAAAAATGTATTCTAATAGAAAATACGAGAACGAATATAAAAATAGCGATTGTAATCTTTGGAAAAATAACAAAGTTACAAATCAAGAAAGAATCAAAAACTAAATCTCAAAAAGCCAATGAGATATTACAAAGCGATAATAGAAATCAATGGGGCTTCTTTTAAAAATAAAGCGATAAAATTAATTAATATTACATATAGCTTAGGAAAAATCTACGAACAAGATAATGGCTTGCCAGAAATTTGCGCAAGTATTGTTGAACTTATCGAAAGCCAACAATCCCAATTAGAAAAGCTTCTCAAAGATAAAATAACAATTCATTCGGAGAAAGAACAAACGTCAACCCATTTAACAAAGCATGAGATAGATGTACACAGCCACGACCCAATTAAACAGCGATATTACCACGTAAGTCCTCAAATAAAGGAAATATTTCATGAAATAGTAAACAAATTATTGGAACAAGACATAATAGAACCCTGTTATTCCGATTGGTCAAATCCTATAGTGATGATCAAAAACCCGGATAAAGACTATAGATCCTGTTTAGATTTTAGAAAGGTTAATAATATTACAAAAATATCTCTACCCAATCCCACTCATTACAGAAATACTAGACTTATGGACAACATTTTCACTACAGACTTAAAACCCCAAACATTTATGAATTAAAAAACATTAATGGAAAAAGCATCGAGGAATGGAATATCAAAGATTTTAAATTGGAAAAAGTCAGTACAGATGCTGATAGATAGCAGCAAAAAAACTGATAGCTTTAGGCTAGAAATTTAGATTTAAGTAGTGGCAAAAGGCAAAAGATCAATAGCATTAAGAATACAAACGAACTCAAAAACTAAAAAAATGACTCAATTCACCCAACATACCTAAACTCACTAGATCTTAAGAAGAAAAAGACAGTAGATCTTTTTACAGCAAAATGGAAACCCCAAAGTGCACCATGTGCAGAAATCAAATTTACGAACAAAACAAGACAAAACACACAGAAAATTGCCTAGCAATTAAATGGCTATAACTAAGAAGATCGGAATGAGAGAAGCCGATATAAAATACCACACACACTACCACGTAAGGCAAATGATCCCAAAAGAGCAAAACCAAAACTTTCAACAAACCAGGGAACAGATGGAAGAAGACGTGTGAGTGTAGGCGGCAACCTCAACTGGGCACCGGAACCGGAAGAAGGGCGAGAGTATTACACGATATGGGATTACTACGAGGGAGACTACGGAGTTTCACCGATCCATAAAACAAAACCAGAAAAACTTAACAATTTAGAACTTCAGAAAAAGTTATTTAAACTAAGCCTAGAATGTGCTAAAGAAACAAGCCGCTTGCACAAAGAATTACAAGCAAAATTCAACTGCAAAGCAGAAGAATTGAAAAAGGAAGAAAGAGAGAAGCAACACAAAAAGCAATTGCGAATTGATTACGAGAGAGGCTTATCTTGCCGCATCACCATTAGAACAAGAGAGCTGCAAGAAAGATAAATGAGGGAAGAAGACAAAAGTATTGCAAAACCTCATCGATTATATTTTTTATCATCGAAAATAAATAGTAAACGAAAGTGATATATAAAAACGAACTACCTCTTTCTTACATTGTGAGGTCGAGAAAGGAATTATTTTTTCATGTTTTTTTTGGTATATAACACTCGGAATTTTCCCAACTTTTCTTCAACAAACTGAAGCTATTCAAAAAACTAATATACCTACAAGTAAGATACATATAAGCGCAACTAAAACATAACCCAAAATTAGAACCAGACTCAACTACAACTCCAAACGAAAACTTTTCTTTTTTTATGGTATGTTACAGTAACCAGGAACCATGGAGGACATTATTAACCAACAAATCAACAGAAGCACCGCATCTTTCCGAAATAATTCAGGAAATGAAATAGAGACCTTAAAATTCCAATTTTGTAGTAAACTCATACCCCCACCAATATACATTATACACTACTCTTTCTGCAACGACAGCTCGTTCAGATATCGGCAGAACTACTCAAATCCGGACAATGACGGCAAAACATATGCACAAGGGAGTTGGGAAAAAATAAACCGAAAAATTGAAGACCTACTGGAAATTAACATAACTAAAAATAACCCAAAAGATAATACGAACTGTGCGATAGAATTAAACTTTCACATAGACAACCAAACCGTTGCAGAGCTAAACAACATACTTATCGAAACTTAAGGTGTGCACCCGAACCCCCACGAGGGAGGGGGGTGTAACAGAAGATGTGACCGTCTGCGAAGAAAGGGACCTCACACGCCTAAAATCGATTTTTAGGTTTTTACATCAATCGATAGTTGTTCAGTTGATCTTTCATTTGCAAAAATCAGAAATTTTTTTAGTTGATTACTTTTTTTGTTATTAAGCTGCAAACATAGGCATGATGAACGTAGTCGGAGACTGATCAAGAGGCTTATGAAATCCAGACCCACTACTTACCACGACAGCTGTTATGCGCCGTGTCCGTGAGCTCTACTGGCTCGTGCGTCTTCGGCTGTACCTTTTCTTGTCTCTTTGCGCGTTTCTGTAGTGGTGAGTGGTGGTGGTGCTTTTCGTTGACGCCTCGCCCACTACTCAAATGTCTGCTTGCGGACTCGGCTACGATCGCCCGTACTGTATAATTCAGCTTTGGCGCGTAAGGTCCTTTTCTTCGCGGACGGTCACATATGTTGCTGCAAATTAGGCTCAGGGCGATCCCGCGCGTGAAGGGTGCTGGGTCGCAACGGAATCTTGGCAAAACTCCCCGGGAAGTCCCGAAGCGTCGGACGATGCGCTTATCGTCGTCGGGCCGGTCAGTCTTGGCTCCCTCGCCCTTTCGATTATAGGTTCTCTCGTCGATAGTGCTAGTGTCTGTGCTTTCCAGCAAGCCACAATAGTCCACTCCTCGTCAAAGTTTGCCGTCGTCACCACTTCCTAGAGAAGAGGTCTCCCGTGAATTACCGCTACTCGCACCGGGACCACTAACCTGTCATCATTTGGAATGAAACGACTCCCAGTTTACCGACACGGACTGGTGGTTCATCACTACAAATGTAAGTGGTAATAAAATTTCTTTTTACCCGAATTGAGGTCTTTGATTTTTTGATCGCCCTGTTCCTCTCGTCATCCAAATCCTGACTCCCTCCTTGGTAAGCTAACACGCTTCACCGCGTGGGCGTGCCATTTAGCTGCATTCAGGACGTGAAATCTATAAAGAATACTCTCCGAGGCAGATACAAACGTCTCATTCGTCGGATTTGACCTTCCGAACTGTCCGAACTCGTCCTTGACTGCAATATCAGGGGTGAGCAAATTGTACCAAATCTTATCCACTTCGAGTACTCACTTCTGAAAGCACAGAAGACCCGGACTGAAGCCGGCCCCAAGGGTTTCATTTCGGAGTGTCGATACGGTGTCCTTTCCACTTTAGCATACTGTCGCCATATTTAAATTCAAGATCTTCTTTATGAGTTGTCCAAATCATGTGGGAACTAAATAGATTCAAAGGCACAATGTGGCACTAACAGTGTTTTATTACCGTCTCTGTCACTCTTACGGAATCAGCCCTAATACTGCTCCGACAATCTTTTCTGTTGTGCACTCGAGGCCTGGCACAGTTCTTCTTAACTTTGAGAAAAGAAGCATGCTCGTTATCGAATTTTCTTCCTCAACTGACAAAAGCATTACATCCAAGATATAATTAAAAGAAAGAGAGGTATGAAGACCTTATAAGGGAGTTGCAATGGTTATACCTGGAATATTCTGTTAAGGTAGTCATCTTGACCGTCGGTGCTTTTGGAGGTGTACAGATTTTACTGGTTAATATCTCCCTCACTTGATCGGCGATTCCCCCTATTGAAATTCGAAGCAAGGATATTGGTTTCTAAAGAGTGAGATTAAAGAAGTTAATGATAACTAATCAATCTTTTTTTGATGCAGAATGAATAGGTTATTAAAACATTACTGAAAACTACACTAATCATTGGAAATGAACATACAAGTAGTACTGTTCAATTTACATCATTCTTTTGAGTTTTTTTGTGTGGTTTTTCGTAATGTCTTGTGCCAAATTGTCCATAAAATAAGTTAATATCATGAAGTTGTCACGTAATTCAAATCCAAATATTTTGATGTCATAAGTAACATCTTGGTTCACAACAATTTGATTCTTACAAAATGTATTAGCACTAGTGACAAATATTGTGCAGTAAGCAACAGAAACAAGCCATTTACATGAATGAAATCACCTCTCTCCCACGTCGCAAATTATATTTTTATTGCACCGGTATGAGAAAAGCGAAATTTTATTTGTAGATATTCTAAGTATGCAGATGGAAGTCGAAAACCTAAAAATAAGAATTTTCAAGATGAAATTCCAAAACAGCATCCAGAATTAGTACTTTGGGATTTAGTTTCTTCACATCAAGAAATCGGTTTCATTGAATTTAGACAAAAATTTGTTTTGATACTTGTGCTAATAAATTTGGTTACAAAAATTTTATACAATGAATCACAATTTAACTGTGAAAATAAAATAATTTGACTGTAAGTCCACAAAAAGTTCATGATCTTGACCAGTGTTATTCAAAATCGACATAGAACATTACCTTTCATTAGAGTGGGCCAAGCAATTCTTTTTACGATTTGCGGATTTCTAATAGTGCCCGTGTATAAACTTATCGAGGTAGATTTGCGTCCAGTTAAAGCTTTGTAAAGGGCCATTTAATCCATACCGTCTTTTCGGGCCCTATTCATGCACTGACTAGCGCAGCATGATCGAACATTTTTCAAAGTTTCGAGCCAAAATATTTTTTAGCACATTTCCAAAAACGTCCAGAGTATATAAAATCATCAAAAAGAATATTTAAGTAAATGTATTATTTTATCATCAGCTTAGGAGCGCCACATAAACAATCACTAGTTTCAACTTTTTAAAGAGAAGAAATAAATATTATGTGCGTGGTGCGTAAATTGTACCTTTTTTCCTTATTGCTGCAACCTATACTTAATTCTTAACCTCCACGAGGTAAAATAGATTTACACAAGACCGTCTAACTAACGCCATATTAGTTCATCCAGACTAGCGCTTTAACAAACAAAAACGTTCAACTTCTACTTAACGCCGTGGAATAGTTCCCCGATAATTTTCGCGGAACACGAATCTGAAGTCCGAATTTTTAAATTTAAAGTTGTAGACATAGTATAGCGGCAAAAATTTTAACACGACGAAAAATTCAGCTAAAAATAGTTACTCGGGGGCTTTCGAAGTGACACATTACGAATATGTTGTGAATATGAAAATAAAACGTATATATTTGACTAACAATGTGTAAGAAGGTAAATCTACTATCGCATTAAAACGCCCGCAATTTGACTACCACAATCTTATTGTGGTTCGTACAATGTAGGACAGTTATTCAAATTGCGGATTCATAATTTGCGAGGTCAAAAAACCCTAAGTCATTGTTTTGTCCTAAATACGCCACAATTTTTTATTTTTCGCTACCATATTGGATCCGACTTTTTTAGTTAAAAAATTTTTACTCCTGATTCGTAATTAGCAAATTTGAAATTACGCGAGTAACCCTTTTTAGCCAAATGCGTTAAAATATTTACATTTGCACCACCATATTACGTTCGTTGTGTCAATGTATGAATATAAAAATTCAAATCACTGAATGTTTAGAACTTGCACATCACGAAAAACGTGAGGAAAATTTTTTATATGATAAGAAAAGAATTTCTTGTTCCTCTGATTCGCGCTAAAGAAATGTTAAACACGAAATATTAAACTTTTTTCAAATAACTGTCAGTTAATTAAATAAAAAAAAAATCTCATGTGACCACCATCTTATTATATTAAAAAGTTTTTTAAACAAGCCTTTTGCAAAGATATGAAGTATCGTCAAAATATTTCTTTACTTATGCCACACGCGAATAATTGTTAATTCATTGTCAATAAATACCTATTTGAGAAAATTATCTAAGAAAATATTTTCTTTTTGCACAAAAATCAAATTTTTTATGTATTATTGCGAAGTTTGAATTATGTTCGACCTACACTCGCTGTCTCGTTTATTATCATATAAGTCAGTTAGTACAATTTTGTTTTAATCTCATTCATTTTTTCCTTAAGTTCCTTTGACGTGAAATTATTATGAATTACATCCCTGAAGAGTATACCGAAATGTTGATTATGTATGGAAAATTTAGTTCCTGTCCAAAGAGATGATGAACAAGTAGATGGAGAGAATCAGTTGCTTTTGCGAGAAGAAGAAACGATTCTGAATAGTCTCCTAAAAGAGCCATCCATCGGAATTCGGGGTTTTACCGCCATGCATTGACGGTGTTACACCACTTATCAACGAGTGTAGAAATCACTTGTTAAGAGTATATCAATTGGACGATAATAATTTTCCAAAAAGCCCACAATTATGTAATTAGTTACTGTACTGGCATCTCAATGATCCAGATTTGATAAAAATCACTCTTTTTGCTGAAGAATGTATGTTTACAAGAGACGGTCTATTCAATTCGCGCAATTGGCATCATTATGCATTTGAAAATCCAATGGTCACACTTCCAACCAGGAGTAGCCAGAACAGATTCAGTATAAATTCTTGGTGCGGCATAATCGTAGAACATGTGGTAAGCTCTCCTTCTCTGAATACATTCAATTTAAAGCTTATCCATCATCTCTATAATAATTTATTATGAGTAATTTAAGTACACTAGATTACACTATTACACTAGATTGGTCCGTCTGACATTTTGGCGCATTTAAATGGAAAAATGTAAAAGTTCTCAATGAGATGTTTCCTAATTCTTGGGTCGGAACACATGATCCACTTGCGCAATGGCCAGCAAGCTCACCCGATTTTACAGTTTCTCATTTTTGTATAGGACTTTATAAAATTTAAAGTATACCAGACATTGGTGCATACCCGGGAAGAACTCCTTAATAGTATGAGAGAATTATTCACCTTAATTACCACGGAAATGCTTCGGAAATTGGCAACAATATTTCAAATAAGAGATTTGTTAGTGTTACGTTATTAAAACAATTAATTTAGTAAACTTATCAAAACTATTTCAAACTTTTTTCAATTTTTCATCTCATACCATAAAATACTTTTGACCAATTCAAATTTTAGGCTTAGAGGCTTTATTATGACTATTATACTAAAAAGCATTCCTCAATTAATAAATAGAATGAAAAAATTACAGTACAGTGGACAGGACGGTTTTTTTCTCAGTAACATGGTAGTTTTCCCAAGGGAGCTTGGACCCTGAACGGTAGTGGGAATGGTGAATTTTTAACAAAAGTCAATTCTAACAATGGATCCTATATGAGTACAAGGGCACTTATTTAATTTAAAAAAAGACTAGAGTTTTTATTCAAAATGAGACCTTTGGTGTTGTCTCTTTTATTTAAAAAACTACTGAAAAACATTTAAAAACCTTATTTCCAATGATGCCACCGTGATTAATGCATTATTGTCTAAAAATCACGAGAAAAAAAAAATAACTAACTTCGGTGGTATTTGTTATTTATTTTAAAATAATGGATAAAAGTTCATCATCAAAGAAAAACTTTTAAAACATATAGATATTTCAATCATGCGACTGCAAGTGATACAACATTTTCTGAAAGGGAGGAGAAGTTTCAATATTTTGCACCTCTGCTGGTTTTCGGCCTCTTTTTTAAAATAGAACAAGTTTTTTGTGAAAGTGGAACCTCGTGTATTGTCTTTCCTGATCAAAAAAGTACTTTAAAAAATTTCAATTATGCTGCTGGAAGTTATCATTATTATTTTCTGAAAGCGAGGATAATTTAAAAAATTCCCAAAGCTGTCCTTTGCCCTCTTTTGAAAAATAGATAAGAATTCGCTGTCAAAGTCGAATCTTATTTGTTCCGTTTGCTCCTAACAAAACTACCAAAAAAACTTTCAAAACATACATTTCAATTACACAACTGCAAGTGATACAATTGTTAAGAATTTAAATTTATCTCTGATTAAACGATATAAAAACACTAAGCGGGTAACGAGGATTATTTGTATAAGCTCTACGCATGCGTGAACGGCGTCAAAGAGCGTGTAAAAGGGAGAAAGGACGAGCGGAGTGAGTCGATCGATAGAATCTAAGGCGAACGAACGTTTTGAGCGAAGACGAGCGATGAGAGCGTTACACGTGCGATCTACTTGCGTTCCGGTCGATTACGGATTCTTTAAACTCGTACTATTGTTTCTTATTGAGATCCTTTCGGGAAATGTTAACTGATTATTCAAATAAACTATACTTTCATATTATTATGAAGTGATCTGTTAATATAAATAATAGAGAGTTGATCCAATCCCATAGACCTTAATTATCTCTAAAATTTTACTTTAACACAATATTTTCCTAAAGCGACGAGAAGGTTCAATAAATTTGCAACTCTACTGACTTTTTTTCTCGTTAAAAAAATAAAAAAACTAACAAACAAACGTGAGAAGCATAGTTTCCAATAATTCCTTGCCATTAGCAACTAAGGCTCCACTGTGACAACAGACAGTTATCTTTTTCAAATAAAAAAGCATAGTTTTCCGAGCAGGGAAGACAATAGACAAGATTCTACTATGTTATCAAACACTTATATATTTTTTTAATAGAAAAAAGTCTGAATGCCCTGATAGGATGACTTGCCGTAGTTTACTTGCTGATCATACACCGTACCTGCTCCCGGGAGGGGTCAATTAAGTACTATTGGGGTAAGTTTAAGGTATCTTACGTACACGTTTGCTCTGGAAATTACTTTATTTATTCGTGAAAGCTGGAAAAAATCAGGTTGTTTACCCTTAACATCAATGCTATAAGATATAAAGTTTTGACATGCCCCGAATTTCGTCACTAACGGGTAATGTGTCTGAATGCGATTGGAAGGACTTTTCGAATATTTTTTCATGCCCTACTTACAGAAAAAGAAAATTTTCAAAGAAATCATACCAGGTTTGCCAACTCATTTTTTAATTGAGTCAATGCAAGAAGGGATACATTTCCAACACCTTCGAGAAATAACCTCGCATGTTCTTAACATCTTCTACAAATTTTTAAAAAGGAAATATATTACTTCTGAGAAAAACTTATAATATGGGAGCTGGTGAATAATCTTTTAAGTAGTATTATTACTCCTAATTTTTTTAGATTAGATTGCAATTGAGGTGTACATTTAGATCCACAGAAGTGTCAATTTCAAAAACAACCGTCAGACCGCCCAAATCCGGTACAGGGCAAGTCAGTTGGGAAATCTGACTGGCGGTTTGGAAAATGTCATGACGAATACAATGTACACACAAAATTTCAAATGTTATAAAGTTCTTTTACAACACCAGTATTTTTCAATGTTATCAGGGGTGCTGGCTGGTCCTGTCCTGCAATTGGGTTGTCTAAGGGACGGGTTTAAAAATGACATTACAAATACTATTTACAGAAAATAGTTAACATTTAATAAAGATCTTTTATGGCACCACTATTTTTGACATGTTAGCAAGGGTGCTGACTGGTCCTTTCCCGTGACTGGGCATTTTGGCGGTCGGTTTTTGAAATGTCGTTGCAAATACTATTTATACAAAAAATTTTGGTTGTAATAAAATTGTTAATATTTTTTAGTTTTCTGACACGTTAGCAGGAGAGCTTACTGGACCAGTCACGTAACCGAACCTGCTTCCTGTGGAATCACAATTTACACCCCAGTAACAATCAAATTTATTTTTAAAAAACTAATAGTAAAAAGAATACTTTAGAGAATATTCACCACCTTCCAGCATCTTACAGTTGCAAAGAAATAATGTCCTATTTCCACATACATACTCAGGCTTTCGCTTACCAATTTTTTTAGTACAACACTTATTAGACAATATAATCCCGAGGATTGCATTGTAGTGCACATATTTGATCTACTTCTTCAAAAGAACCAACATTTTCGCCATGTCATCAGCTGCGGAATATGTTCAGAATTTGAATAAAATAACGCGCAGCTTAAAAAAAGTCTTCAAATAAGGTTCTTATTTGCAGCTTAAGTTAAAAAAAAAACGATCTGGTGAGACTAGTTATCTAAAATTTTTTACAAAAATGAACATAATAATCTTCTTTCTTATTTTTCGAAAAATCAGAGCCGTTTTACTGTCACAACAAAATATCTGGATAACAATTACGCGACAACTTCGTGATATTAACCTAGTTCATGCATTATTTGGTCCAAGACATTATGATTCTGCGTATTGAACGAAAAACTACACACAAAAAGAGGCTTAAAAAAATGAAGTAAATTATACATTACTACTCGTATCTTCATTTTCAATGATTAGTGCAATTTTTAGTTAAGTTTTAATAATTTATTCATTCTTCACAAGAAAACCATTAAATAGTTATCATTAGTTTGTTTAGTGAGAGGAGTGGGGTGGGGAAACAGATGCAGCCGAGTAGTTATAACAGGGAGCGTTAGGGGGAGAGAAGCGCGGAAGAAAGCACGGTAGCAGGGTGATGTAGCACCACGCAGACAGCAGCTACTCAGTACTCAAGTGACGTTTTGATGGATTCAGGTGAGGAAGTATTCTGCACGCCGAATAGTGAGAAAAAGAGAAAGGTTAAATATAGGAAAACAGTAGAGAGGTAGAGATTGAGGGCGGATAGTTTTGCCTCAATCGAAACCTTTATAATTAGGAAGAAGGATAAGGCAGAAATAGGAAGTAGCGACCAGAAGAAAGAAGTAAGATCCACCATGAAAACACAGAAAATGATCAGAACACTACCGGGAAATGATCCAAATAGAGGGAGGGAGAAGGAACAGGGGAAAGACGAAAACAATATTGAACATACAGGGACGGAAGAAGTTTAAAAGTTACAGTTAAAAGAATTACATGAACTGATTATAGATTTAATACAGATGAACGAAACAAAGGAAGAAGAGAGGAAAAAAAGAAGAAATAAAGAAAGAAATGGGAAAACTTAGAAAAGAGATGCGGAAATTGGAAAAGGGTGTGGCAAATTCGGAAAAAATTTAGAACCAAGATTAGAAAAACAGGATGAGTATAATAAAAAGGTAGCACAGTTGGAATGTAGGATAGTCTAGATCGAAAAATAAAAACGGAAGTTTGGTGTAAGACCGAGTGTGAATAATGAGAGGCAAAAGCTATGGGAAATAGAAAGAAGATTAGGTAGGAAATAAAAAAATTAAATAAAACAAACATCCTGATAAATGGTATAATATTTGAAGGGAAAAAATTGAAGGAAAGAGTAGAAGATCGGAACATAAGACGGAAGTGATTACAAAGAAGAGACTGTTCGATGGAAGCTTGGAGAGAATAAAGGATGATTTTACATGGGTAGAAAGGAATATACAGTATAAGTTAAGGAATATAGCGGAAGAGGACAGAAGGAAGGGAAGAAGAACATCGGTTAAGTATGGCAGAATACAGCTGGAAGGAGTAGTATTAATATTAGTAGATGCAAGAAAACTAGGAGAGAAAGGAATGGGAGATAGGAAAAAAAAGAAGCAAAGAGACGAGAAACGATTATAGGGAAGAATGGAGAATATGTTACTGGAATATAGCGGGATTGAAGAGAAAGGATATGGTACTTATGAGAAATTAAGTATATGTCATTATTAAAGTATATGTAACTATGTTTTGTTGGAGAGACTGAAGAAAACAAGTTGAGGGATAAAAGATAGAGCCACGAAATCAGACAGGGTTTAGAAAAGAAATGTTGGTGATGGACAACATATGGTCTGAATTATCTGGTAAATAAAAGGATTAAACGTGAGAAAGGGGCTATGATTGCAACATTCGTGGACTTAAAGCCGGCGTTTGACTCGAAGGACAGAGTAGAGATAGAAAAATTTACAGAGAAAAACGGGATACGAAAGTTCTTAATAAAGAGAGCATCGGAAATTTTTGAGGAAAAAGGCAGGGTAAAGATAGGAGAGAATGTATTTAGAAAAGGGATGGGGAGAGAGTATGAGAAGAATTTAGGAGAGGAATAGAAGATAAGGGAAGCTGGCATGAGAATCATGCGTTGGGTTACAAGAATCAGATACTTTGATCATGGTCCGACTAAAAATAACTAATATCGGGACAAAAAGTCCTGACACTTAGGAAAAGGTAGCTCTATCTCAGTGAAAAAGAATCGCACTGAGTTCGCATTTAGCAAAGCTGATTCGAAATCTTTCTACCTGTTAAATGACGTTTCTCGTATTTCAGTGAAAAATTGTTTGTAATTGTAAGAGCAACGAATGTGGGGAAAATTATTCTTGTCGAAGTCTAGATTTTGAAAGTCAATTTTCAGCTGTTCCTGAAGTCGCAAAACTGCCAAAAAAATGGAAAAAATTCAAGTGGATTATTTGTCTACTTGAGAATCAAACCCAGCTTTGAAAATTTCAAAATATTAAAAATTGTGGTCACCAGCATTTTTAATGCAAGAAAAAATTATCTCCGGTTTGAATAGAGATATCGAGACGAATCAAGACTTAAAAAAAAGTGTTTCGTATACTGATAAAGATCGGACCAATAAAAATTCGATAAAATTGTAAATTTACCTGTAAAGTCAGTTCGCATAATTTGGACCTTAATGAGCTATGCTAAAGTCCTTTGAGGGAATAGTGTACCAGAAAAGAGATTGAAGGGTGTCCATTGCCTGGCCGATCCTGACAGGCTCGAAATCTTGAAAAAAGGGGTATACATCTGCACGGTTCCGTGCAGAGTGTAGGTATTGGTCGATGATTAGACCTGACCATGTGGTATATTATACGGCAGGGGTCTCCACAAGCCACAGGTGCAGCGCTGCCCAGGATCGCCCGGCCTTCTTCAGGACTTACGATTTTTTTTCGAGAGGAAACTGAGAGAAAAGTCATGACACCTCAAAACAAATCTCGGTTTCTACACCGGAACCTTGAAGTCCCTTTTTCTGATATAACTACGGGACTTGAAATAAATTGTATTTTACTTAAATTATCTTAAGTAAGTGATTGGCGATAATAGTTCACGAATACATTTTTTGAACATTAATTATACTAAATAATTAATCAAATACTCATAATAATAAAAATAAGTGGTCACAAATAAATTGAAATATTGCATATAGTAATTCAATAAATTATTTAGGTCTGCTTAACAATTTTTTAACTATTAATACTTACAAATTTGTTATTATGGATTTTGAAATTGATTATATTTTTAATATTATGTCACAAAAACTCAAGCATGTGTGAATTTTTTGCTACTTTTTAATATTTTACATTAATTTATGGGAATATAATTTATTATGTAATTATAATGATTATAAAATTAAGATGTACTTTAGATAAGCTGAAGTCTTCATTTTGAAATTAAAATTTTAATTATTCATAAACAAACAGCTTTTTAGCGAATGGAAATTGTGCTTATATAAAATTTAAAATGAATTGATATTTTTATTTAGCAA
>NC_046661.1:13813391-13818785 GCF_010883055.1 Belonocnema kinseyi | reverse complement strand
CTCAATTTTAGTGTGAAGTTTTGAACAGTACAATAGAAAAACTGAATAGATAATAAAATGGATGGTAAAAACAATAGATATTATAAAACGGATTAGATCTAACCTATTCCTTGTCCTGTATATATAGATGCAGTTTTAAACCTTAAAAGTAAATTATAACACATTTGTGAACTTGAAAGTACTAGTATTTTATATTATCGAAAATCCATGAAGATTATTTCTTTGATTATGTTTGATTGGTAGAAACTTAAAATTACAAATAACTGGTTTCAATAAACATTATTAAAAAATGAAACTAATAGTATGCTTAATTTGTTTAACAATAGGTTTACTCAGACATCAATATTTAATTATTTTGGAATTTTGCCTACTGATACATAAGGTAGTGAGTGTAGTGTGGCATACACTGGTAATTACAGGTGTTTCAGAAGCACATGCGAGGTCTGCTGCTGTGAGGGAGGTTCATTTAATAAAAAAGTATAAATAACAATGAATAAAATAGTTTTGTAAACATTAAAGCGCAAATTTTTGCTCGTTGTCTCCTCCGAAAACAGAAGTTTTTTATATTTCAAACCCCATGGTTATTTCAAAAGCGGCTTTAAAAAACACACTGGAGATTTCAAAACCATGGAGTTTCTTTTTCCGAGAAACGGAAAAATTAGGTGGCATCGATCTTGAAAAATCGAACGTCGAATTTTCACAGATATAAATTTGGACCACTGTAGTGCAATCTACCTGATCAATATTTACGATCTAAATGTGACCTCATTAGGCTTAAAGCTCTATAAATACCGGGACTCATCTTCCGGTAAATCGTCCCCTGCTCTAGGTCAGATTTATGCTTTTACAATTCCAGACTACCTTGAATTATAGAGTAACTTGCGATCGTTGTTGGCAATTTTACTATTGAATTTACCATAATTTTCATTATTAGAAATATTACTTGTGCGATCTTTGGCACTTTCCAATTTCTGTACAACTTTTGAGATTCATGAAATCTTTTCATATTGGCTTATTCTCCCTGTTTTGACTCAAGAGAACGAATTTTGGGACTTCAGTTTTCTGAGAGAGTGAGTTTTCGTGAAAAGGTTTCCGGAATAGGTTGATCTAAATTAAGTCAAAATGTTGAAAAAGAATAGATGACACATATATTACTGATGGTAAACATTTTTCTTACTTCTAAAACTATTTCTCGTATGCTTTCATAATTGATTGACAAAATTTTGAAGCATTTACAAATTGACAAAATTACTTCGCTGCACATTTTATAGAAAAATGTTTGTTGACAATGTCTATTATTTCGTGTTATTTTGCAGATTCTTACGAAATGGTGAAATCCTTTCAAATTTATTTATTTTTTCACCAATACAATGTCATGTTATCATAAGAAACAAAGAAAAATATAGTTTACCACTTTAGATAACTTTCGCACTAAACTTTCTTCTTAACAGATAATATGGATGTTTGTGTTTCCAACGTACCATTCAATTGTACTGTTCAGTAAAAGTAATTAATATACAAATATTTACAACAAATTACAACTTTTCTACAGCTAAAATTTGTTTTTGAAACATCTAGTACTTTAAGAAAAACATACAATATTTAACAGGAAAATGCATTAACATACAAATAGCTAATTTTTTGTATTATTTTGTTGTAGAAAAGTTTTAAAAAATGAATAAGTATAAGCTTTTGGTCCTTGTTGTAAGCATGCACAATGTCTTACCGAAATTTATAGGATTTTACATTTTTTATTTAATGTTGTTTCTTAAAGTCAAGAAGATACTTTTTATTTTACGTAAGTTATTGTAGAGAACTGCAAATGCTTAGAAAAAATGGAAAATTATCCAAAACTTTAAATACTGGAAAATTGTACTTCACATTTTCTTTTAAATACTGATAGTTTATTGTAGGTATGCAATTAAAAAAATTACACTTTCAGAAAGAACTTCAGCTATTATAGTACATCACAGATCGAATAATCAAGCAGCAATTTCAGTTATGCAACATTTTTTTGCATTAAAATTGTAACTTCATATTCATATGTATTACACATAATTTCAAATCAAATATGAACTATCAAATATCAACTATCACATTTTTTAACCATTCGATTTGAAGAATGTTAATAAAGGAAAGGTCTTATATATGTAAAAGTATTTAACTTTTCATTAAAAATGAGCAATCACAAATGAAATATTTAAAAAGAAACAATTTTACTTTACACATTTCACTATTAAACTGATTCATTGCAATATAAAAAATATTTGTCATCATAAGTCGAAAAAGAGCAACGTTTTGTCTAGTAGATCTAAATTCGCGTGGGAAAGTAAAACTACATTAAAATACAAAAATATACAATAAAATCCAAACAAGAACAAAATGTGTAGAAAGAATTGAAAAAAGATATACTTTCCTGTAATTTTGGTTATAATTTATTGTGTTTATTTGTAAATTCTTGTGAAAACAGTTTTACTTTTTTGTTTCAATTTGAAACATTTTTTCAGCAGCTTACAAAAGAGAAAAACAGAAATATTTATAAGGCATTAAATGTTCTTCTCCAAAGAGGAAACGTTTCGATAATTCCACAGTTGCTGATATGAAAAATTTCCCAGAAACATATTGTTGAAAATTGTTTAAAAAAAGTGATCGTCTCAACTTTTTTGTGACTGAGAAAGTATTAATCAAAACATTTCCAACATTTTATCTAATATTTATAAAAATGCCTAATTTATTTAAGTAAATTCAATGGAACAATTTTTCAGTACACTTCATTTCGAAGTTCGTGATCAAGCGCATATTAGATCAAATGTTTGAAATTTTGTTGATAAATACTTTTTTAGTCATAAAAAAGTTAAGACGATCACTGTTTTCAAAACGACAATTTTCAAAGTTTAGTTCGCCGAAATTTTGCGTATCATATTAAAATAAAAAAAAACGTATTAAATATTTCTTAACAAACAACGAAAAAAAATATTTCACACAAACGAAATTTAGTGGGTAAATCTCCCGTGGAATGACCCGTATACTTCACAATATTTTTAGCAGAATAGTGGGAATCCGTCAGAAGCGATTAATCTGCTATGCTTTTCATCGTCTACTCACTGTCATAATTTTCATTCGGTTCGTTATTATCTTCAATATCGGTATCATCGTCGTCTCCTCCTACGCGAATAATGAAGGATTCTTGCTGCTTGTATCAGATTTGCAGATGTTCATTTAGGGTTCCTTCAGATGCTCTGCATCGATCTTCTTCAGCCTTTGCGTGTTTTATGCAACTGGTCCACAACTCTGCAGTCATTTGTTCCATGGCCGTTATGCACAATTGCCTAACATCTTCCAGCTTGAAAGTATTATTATACTTAGCCACGAGTTCTTGCCCATATGAGTTCTATTGCATTAGAATCGCAGTGAGCAACAGGATGACACACAGCGTGACACAAATTGTAGAGCGCTGGAACCGTCAACCGTTCATAGGTGTCAATACCGAAGGGCAAGGGAACTTGACGCTTTACTGCCCACTCCATCAAATCAGCCTTTCTCTACGCCGTCATTAGAATTCGAAATTCTGAATCAATCATAGTGTGGTATTGCGCTTGATCAATGACAATTGCAGATTTTTGCGGAAAAAGTTGCACAACTTTTTGGAACCAATCTGCGTAATGTTTAGCATTCATTTCATGATGATAATCGTGACTACCTTTTTTCCCAATCAAACAGTCCATTGCTCCTGGCAGAAAACCCTCATCACTACCAATATGACAAATTATCAACCTATTTTTTGCTCCAGAGGGTTTAATAAAACCCTCTCGACAATTTCCAATTTCTTGAACTCCGTGACGATAATAGTCATAATTAGTGTGTTCCTTTTGTAGAATGTGTTCCACTCATCGGAATTGTTTCATGTAATTCTTCCCACGCCATGTTTCATTTATATAAAATATTTTATATCCATTTTCTCTGCAGTATTGAATTTATCTGAGGAATGTTGGTCTTTTCCCTGCGATTTCATAACTTTCCATTTAGACGGGCTTATTTTTGTTCCTTTCGTACGAGATGTTCATTTCATGTAACCAATTTTTTAAGGAGCCTATACTGAAGTTCGACAAATCAGGAATGTCTTCTTTAATTTGGTATGTAAATCTTCAACTGTAGGGTATCTTTTTTTAGCATAAAAATCTTGCATTTTCCATCGAATCACGCCTTGTGGAAATTCCTCGCACTCATATGCCTGTCTGCCACTTTTTTGACGAGGTTCCACAAATTTTCCGTCGTTCTGTTTTACCTAATTGCTAATTCGATGAAAAGTGCTGACAGATATCTGCAAGCATTGTGCTATTCATACAATAACGTTGTTTACGTCGCTACTTCTGCCTGCATCTTTCTCCAATTGAAAATACTGCCTTGCTCGAAGAATCATCGTTTTCGCTTGAATTCCGTAAGCTGACGTATTCTGTTTTTTGGACAAATCGTTCTCCTGCGCTGATGTTATACTCTTCCGCTTTCCTGTTAAAAACAATTCCTCACTTGCAAATTCCTTATCACTAAAGGTTTCACAGTCGTCGCACATATATGACACATCACTACTATAATCCGAGTCTGATGCAGAACGAACCCTTTTTATTTCTTCATTGGAAACAGAAACTAATAATTGAAAGTGCCCATCCATATTTTTTGCCCTACTCTGACCAGTAAAGAAAATAGAAAATGTGGGGTAATTCTCATTTATTTGAAAATCGTAAACGAAATACTTTTCAGTTTAGCCCAACTGACGAATTACCGTCAAATTAATATTGTACACTTTGTTGCCAGCTTCACATTCCAGAAACGATGCAAAAACTCCTTGCTGTGGCATGAGATTTCTGAATTGATCGCGGGTCGCACAGGCCAAATTATTTTTAGCTTCCAGACAATAACCAGCCCAGTTATTGTAGACATGAGTTACAAATTTTTGCCGAACAGATAATTACTTCGAATATTTTTTATAAGAGCAATCACGTTAAATAAACAATCACCAGAACCACCGGCATCTTGAATACTATATTTTGCACCGTTCACTGTAACAACTTTCGACATTTTGACTTAAGTAAGATCAACCTATCCCGGAAAAAGTTTCACAAAAAACTGACTGTTTCAGAAAACTGAAGTCCCAAAATTCGTTCTCTGAGTCAAAACAGTGAGAATAAGCCAATAGGAAAAGATTTTATGAATCTTTAATGTTGTACAGAAATTTAAAAGTGCCTACGATCGCAGAAGTAATATTTCTAATCATAAAAATGATGGTAAATTGCATAGTAAAATTGTGGGTCCGGATGCAATAAGGGCACATAAAATTTTTTCGTGCGAAAACGAAGTCCCCTGGAGGCTTTAGAAAAAATTTTCGAATTTTAATTT
>NC_046661.1:13805349-13813291 GCF_010883055.1 Belonocnema kinseyi | reverse complement strand
TGAAAATTAAAATTCGAAAATTTTTTCTAAAGCCTCCAGGGGACTTCGTTTTCGCACGAAAAAATTTTATGTGCCCTTATTGCATCCGGACCCACAATTGCCAACAACGATCGCAAGTGACTCTATAATTCAAGGTAGTCTGGAATTGTAAAAGCATAAATCTAACCTAGAGCAGGGGACGATGTAACGGAAGATGAATCCCGGTATTTATAGAGCTTTAAGCCTAATGGGGTCACATTTAGGTGGTAAATTTTGATCAGGTAGATTGCACTACAGTACCACCACCAATATTCCGGAAAAAGAAACTGCATGTTTTTTAAATCTCCAGTGTGTTTTTTAAAGCCGCTTTTAAAATAACCATGGGGTTTGAAATATAAAAAACTTCGGTTTTCGGAGAAGACATCGAGCACAAATTTGCGCCCTAATGTTTACAAAACTATTTTCTTCATTGTTATTTATACTTTTTTATTAAATTTATCTCAATTGAAAATCCAGAATTGTGATTGCTGCGGTTTCTGGCAGCCCTAGGGTAATAGCCACGCGGTATGCTTATCTTAAGGAGGTAATGTGACGCACGTCTTGGAAACATATAGTTACGCTCAGTTGATTGCCATGTTCTGAAATGTTCATTTTATCTCTATCTTTTTATAGTGACATTTTAAGCATAGCTTTTGTACCGATTTTTCTTACTTAGCGAAACATCTGTATTTTTTTAATACACATATATACAATCACGTTTCTTATTTCTAGTTTATTATTTAACAACGAAATCATAAAACCTTTCAAATTTCGAATTCTGCAGATGCTTTAAGCTCTTAACCATCGCACACAATAACCTTCAGATTGCAATATTTTCTTCAAAACAGAATGTAAGATGTAATTGCTTTAATTCTTCTACTACTCCGTTGCGTACGTTTCATCCTAATCTGTAGATTTGGGCTATCTGAGAATATTTTAAACGGTTCAACTCATAAGCCAGCTCGACTGATTTATGGTAATTTCCATCACGTCCGCTCTTGTCAGGTACGAGTGTCCTTCGCAAAATTTGGACTTTCTGGGTACACTTTTAATCGCCGTTCTCTAACATTATTTAAATAGTTATATTTTATTACGCTCGTTGTGTGTATAAAATTAAACTTTACGTTGTTTTCTTTAAAAAATTGGATTTATTTACGCCAACCTTCCAGAGACACAAACCATGGTATTTTTTTAATACTCCACACGCTCTGTTGAGGAAAGGATGGCGACGTTTCGCGGATTATAAAAACATCTATGAAATGAATTTTCCCCGTTGCTCAGATATAGAATTGCCAGATCTAAACCATCATGGTTCACTGATGTTGTAAAAAAGCTAAGTCGTATTCGCGCTAGAGTTCGTTGTAAATGAAGGCAATAGAATAAACCAGCGGATAAAATTAAATACAGCATCCAAAAAATAGCTTTGGAAAAAATAAATGATTGAGTAATAGAGAGCTTTTCGAGGGCAAGAAGTCCATCAAATAAAATGCTGCTAGAGTAGACGGTCTAAACAGTAAATGAGTTTTGCTATGCATCCCCTACTGTCTCCCTGCATTACTACATATCTTAAATGTCTCTCTTCAGAAGAGTGTGTATCCAGATTCGTGGAGGTGGGAAATATTCGCTCGATACCTAAGAGTCCTGAGCCTTATTCCCAAAGGATCTTCGCCCAATTACAATATTAACGTATCTTCCGAAACTCCTTGAGAAGTTGGCTCTTGGACAGCTCATGTCACATATGAGTGATCAGCAAGTCCTTCCGGCATATCAGTTATGACTCAGAAGAGGCAACTGTACAACGGGGGCACTGCTTAAAGTTACAGAAAACATAATTAGAGGGTTACAATTTGGTCCTATTGGATTACTCGCGTAGTGTTTTATTTGAACGATATTTGACGTGAAACATACAAAAACAAGAAGAAATCTCGTTCAATCTTCGAAATTATCATCTCGCCACGTCCCGTTTCCACGAGTTGGTAATACAAGCTTAAATAACTTGTTTCTTTTATTCAGTTTATTATCAGCGGTATAAGCAGTCGAGCGTGTGTGAGCGGGAGTCCAAAGCAATGCAGTGACCACTATTATATCCGTCGCTAATCCCACCTCGGCGCTTGCTTTAATAAGATAACGCTGGTCTCCCGCACACGCACGCACGTCTGTTCATACGGGTCTCCTTATTGGTCCACCCTAAATATTTTATAACTAAAAAACTAAAACTTTAACTGAATTTCGGAAAAGGTATTTTAGATTTTTTTTTCAATTTCATACAGATATATAAGTCCGGGCACTTGAGTCTATGTATTTGCGGCTACAATTTGAAATATAAAATAATAAGATCTGAATTATGTCATTAAGGAAATTTATATATCATACAAGTATCTATAATTATAAAATACAAAATCATAATAGAAAAATAACTTTGCTATATTAGCACTTTTTCTATCCTATTCAAGATTTTTTAGGTTTAAAAAAAGTGTTAAAAATAAATGTTTCAATATTTGCAATATACGTGTACGAGGTGCGTTAAAAAAATAAGGTGAATTTATGGTTTTCTCAAAAAATATTCATTTATTCCTCAATATTTATGTTGTCCCCTTCAAAGTAATCCCCCTCAGATATAATACACATGTGCCAACGCTTTTTCCAATCATCGAAGCACTTCTGATAATCATTTTGTGGTATAGCCTTGAGTTCTTTCAGCGATGCAGTTTTTATCTCCTCAATCGTTGAAAATCGATGTCCTTTCATGGGTCTCTTTAGTTTTGGGAAAAGAAAATAGTCACTGGGGGCCAAATCCGGTGAATGTCATTATTGACTTTATTCAACATCTCCTGAGCGATGGTCATGCGATGGATCTTTTGATCAAAATTAAGCAGTTTTGGAACAAATTTCGCTGACACACGTCTCATGCCCAAAACGTCCGAAAAGATAGCATGACATGAGGCAACCGATATGCCGACATCTTCAGCAACTTCCCTGATGGTAATTCGGCGATTTTTCAACACCATTTCTTCCACTGCTTCAACGTTTTTAACTGTTGTTGACGTGCTGGGACGTCCAGGGCGAGGTTTGTCTTCGACATCCTCTCGGCCTTCTTGGAACAGCTTGTACCACTTATACACATTTTTCTTACTTAGAGTAGACTCACCGTATGCAACTGTCAACATTTCAAGAGTTTTAGAGCACTGGATTCCATTTTTCACACAAAATTTAATGCAAACTCTTTGCTCCATTTTTTTCGAAAGAAAGGTTTTAATATAGACACAGTAGCGGGAACTTTGAAAAGCGATCTAGTGGTGATTTTGATTAAATTGAAATATTTAAGAAAAAAACTGTATTTATTTGTACAAAATTGTCAATTAGTCAAGTAAATTCCTTAATAAAAACACAATTGATCGCTGGTCAATACAAAAGGTTTACCGTAATAAATAATAAATAACTACAGAATTTAATTTATGTCATAAAAAGTAAACAATAGATGATTTTTTTGTTTAAAAAATTTACTATACTTGCAGTTTTATGGACGTTTTATTATAGTTTCGATTCTAAAAAAATGTTGACATGTACATTAGGCTGGGGCGAAAAACCAACATTGTGCGTCCAGGAAACGCCTGGGTGCGGAAAAGTGGCCAAGTCCAATCCGAAACTCAGCGAAATCTCGAAATTCCACTAAAAGACACTAAAATTTAAGGCTTTGCAAAAATGGGCTTAAAATAGATACCGATGCCTTCCAAAGGCGACTTTACGATGAAAAGTCATTAGAGGGTACTTAGAGGTCCGTACCGAGTCGCCAAAGTCACCCCATGCCAATCCTCATGGAGGAGGAAATGGCTCAAAATTTCGTATTTTCGAGTAAAACGCTTAAATAATTCTGCGGTCGCTGGCTCATGTCTGTCTACGAGCACACGAGCGCCTGTGCCACCTCTACACTGAAGCTGGACCCCCCACCGGTCGCCACCCCCCCACTAGTCAAGCGTTGTCGAGACTTGTCAGAACCTGTCAATGGCTCGTACTGTCGGCTCAGGCCTAATGTTCGTTTACTCGCAGGTGCTAGTTGACGTTGTCCTTATAGTTTCTTCTTCTCATTGTCTCGTCGTTGGTTCTTTTGGTGGTAGAGATTCTGGTTCTGCCTGCACTCCCCTCTTTGGTTTGTATGCCACAGCATGTCGAAATTCGCAAAGAGAGACTCTGTGCAGTGCCCTATATTTTGTCCTCCAAACGATTTTGGTCCGAACGTTTTGCCAACGAGAGCTGACGTTCTGCGATGTTGTCAGGAGGTTCGAAGGCAAAAGGGCTGTCTTTCAGAAAAAGACAAGGAGCCTTCGTTCGGAGACATTGCCGACGAAGTCCGTTCCAAACTAATAAATTTGGGAATCTGCTTCTATCCCAACGGTCTCAGAGAAAGGCATTAAGGAATGTCTCACAAATCTTCATAAAAAATACACTACGTTGAAAAATTCATTGAAGAGTAAAACAACTTCTTAAAGTAATAAGGATGAGAAAATCGCAGCCTTCAAAGAGTACTGCTCTGAATTATTTAATATAGCCGCTTGTAAGTGCGTTGACATGTCCAGATGCTCCTGTGCCAAGGAAAAGAAGGTTTCAGCCGTAGAGCATGCCTTCTATCTTGACCAAAGAGGTAAAAGACTCATGGAAATCGCCAGCGTAAATGTCTCTGAAAAAAAGAATACATATAGTAAGAGAGCAGAACGTAATGCAAAAAGAGGCAGACTTGAACGGGGAGAGGGTGGGGAAAGCGTTCCTACTGCATCGGCCTCTACATTTTCCTCTACGATTGATATGGATATAGATTTGGATTCCTTCTTTGAGGAAGGTGAAGGTGATAATCCTCCTCCTGAAATTAAGGTAAAGGTTGATGCTTCTACCGATGATGACGATTTTCACGACATACCACGCAGACTTGTGCAGAGAAAATCATCACAGGCCAGACTTGACTTATCTGAAGCAGCAGTAGTTGCTCAAAGATATGGTATAAGTCAACGGGCTGCGGCACATTTAGGCTCGTCTGTACTCCTCGCTGCCAATCGAGCAGGTATGATCTCCCCGGATATTTCTCAAAAAGTACCTGAGTGTCTAGTCATAGATAAAAGTAAGATAAAGCGCGAGAAAATGAAAATGGGCTCCAAGTTGAAGGAGGAATCATGCCATGAGGATTCTATTCGTGGCTTATACTTTGATAGTCGGAAAGACGAAACATTGACAGCCTCCGGATTTATTAACGAGGAACACATATCTTTGGTGGCCGAACCAGGTTCTAAATATGTAGGCCATGTCGTCACACCATCGAGTCATGCTCAAGATGAGTGTGATTCTATTTATAATTACGTAACAACAGAACTGAATGGAGGCTTCGATGCAGTGGTAGTCGTGGGCTGTGTCGGTACAAATACGAATACGGGCTGGAAGGGAGGAATTATTCGTCTACTAGAAGAACGACTTGATCGTCCCTTGCAACGGGTTGTCTGTCTATTACATTTCAATGAGCTACCGTTCAGAAGTCTTTTCGTATTTATTGACGGACCTACCTCTGGTCCGAGCAAGTACTCAGGGCCAATAGGGGGACAACTTCCAACTTGTGAGACCCTCGATGTTGTAAAGTTGGAACAAGTTGAGTGTGACTTACCTAGGACTGAGCCCACTCATCTCAGCTCAGATCAAAGGTATCTTTATGAGATATCAGATGCCATACGGTTCGGAGCGTGCTCTCCTGAGATGGCCTCCTGGAAGATAGGCCCCATCAACATGGCTCGCTGGCTGACAACTGCAAATAGAATTCTGAGATTATACATATCAATAAAAAGACTCACAAACAAACTGCAAGTATTAATTGAATACTTACTCACAGTATACGTACTGTACAGTACAGTATACGTACGGGATAAGTCAGCCGCTAATGTGAGTCGGCACCTCTTCCAAGCAATCAGATTGTCAAGGTTTCTTCCCCTGAAGTACCGAAATATGGTGAACACTTCCATTTAGACAAACGGCTTTTCTACCATGCCAGAAAATATACTTCTTGGAATGGTAACCGACCCTAAGCTTACCGTTCGCCAAGACGCACTCACCAAAATCCTGGAAGCAAAACATAAACAACAGAAAACTGTTAGATACAATATTGTGCCAAAAATTAATTTTTGAGCTAATTATTACACAGAAATGATTGATTGGGAACAGACAGATGTTTCACTTACCGTACCTCCAGTTTTAATTCCTATAACAGAGGATGAACTTACCGCTAAACTATCTATGGCCGATGGCTTGGTACCAAACTGGGACTTTACATCTTTCCCTTGTCTCACAGTAGCGGTGGAAAGAACTGTTAGACTGGTAACAGAGGTGTCGAGACAGGGCATCGGTCCCGAGGCTCGGGACCGACAGATACGCGCCACACTTCTTTCTCGAAAGAGTGTCAACTTATTTGACACTAAGAAAGACTTTGTAGGTGTAATTAATGACTCTGAGACTTAAATAAACACGTTTTACATATGGTTGGTTGGTTGGGTAGGGCATGGGTGGAGCCTGATGTGCAGCCACCTCCACGTGGTGGGCTCTGGGTCACTCGAAGTAGTAGAACTCAGTGAGCTAGGAGCTGCACAAGTATTTAAGCGTTTTACTGGAAAATACTCTGATGACTTTTGATCGTAGTCACCCTTGGAAGGCATCGGTATCGATTTTAAGCCCATTTTTGCAAAACCTTAAATTTTAGTGCTTTTTAGTGAAATTTCGAGATTTCACCCTCAAAGAACAGACTGAAGATATTATCCGATTTCAAAATTTCAAAGTCCGCTGAGTTTCGGATTGGACTGGGACACTTTTCCGCACCCAGACGTTTCCTGGACGCAGGATGTTGGTTTTTCGCCCCAGCCTAATGCACATTTGTATAGAGATATTTGAAATAAACAATTATTTCATTTATTCTGCATAATTTTAGAAGGCGAAACCAAAATTAAACATCCATACAACTGTAAACGTATTAAGTTTTTAAAAGAATAAAACTACTGTTTTCTTTTTTAACGCAATAGGGCTATAACATTTATTTAGTTTGCAAAAGTTCTTAAAAGGTTTTTTACGTTAGAATGAAAAAAATGTAATAAATATCTAAATATATATTTCATTTATGACAATTGGTTGGGTTTTTAAAATTCAAAATCATGTAATTGTTATTCCTATAAAATAGAAATTTGTTTTTGGTAAATCTTTTATTATTTACTTTAAGAGGCAGTTATCGTAATATATTTTATTACATAAGTAATTAATCAATAAATTATTTTAAAAATGTGCGTACGATAATCACCTTCATTATATGCAGTTTGAATTTTACAAGACCAAGAAAGTTTCATTAAACTTTGCAATGGACCATAAATTAAGAAAATGTACAACACGAATCATTAATGACTTCATAGGTTATGTTGCAATCGATCTTGCAATAAGATCTGTTGTTTTTCCTTGCATGTAATTAATTCGGAATGAAAAACGTTGAATCAATGAATGTTTGAATAAATACTAGTTAAGACCAGTGACAAGTTTAAAAGCTTTGGAAACAACCACTTTTGCCTAGGTACTTATTTTTTAATATATCCAATATATAGTGATTATTTCATTAAAACTGCTACTTTTTATGCTGTCAAGGGTGTTGAGTTTTTATAATTTTTAAATTATTTACTGGGCTTAAATAATTTTAGGGGACTTCTAAAGATTTACAGGAAATTAAAGCAGGGATTCGAACGAAATTAAGGGGCATTTTCAGATATTTCCAATTATTTCTTAAAATTTCATATACTTTACCTGAAAATAATGCTAGGTACGAGGGTATTTCAATAAGTCCTTAGAATGACCAACAGATGGCGCGCGAATCGCTCCAAATCATCTGTTTTCAGTCAGCACCACTCCCGACTAGATATAT
>NC_046661.1:13802609-13805249 GCF_010883055.1 Belonocnema kinseyi | reverse complement strand
GAACACCCACCGTATTCACCAGATTTAGCCCCCAGTGACTTTTTCTTATTTCCAAACTTGAAAAAATGGCTCGGTGGACAGAGATTTCCAGACAACGAAGAATTCATTGCCTCTGTAAGTGCTTATTTTGAGGAACTTCCGAAAACGCACTTTTCTGAAGGATTAAAAAAACTTGAAAAGCGATTGACAAAGTGTATAAAGCTCCAAGGAGATTATGTTGAAAAATAAAAAAAAAATTTACCCAAAAAAAATTGTTTTTATACTTCATTCTAAGGACTTATTGAACTACCCTCGTATGAAAAGCCATTAAAAAATAACGCAGCTACGGAGGAAAATGGTCAAATTTGTGTTTCTTCAAAGTTTTATGTGGAAAGAAATAAAAAGGAACGTAACGAAAGTTTCTTTACGTTCCTATTCGTTCTTTTTTATATAAAATACGATTAATACATAAGTTTGACATTTTGCCTTCGTAGGCTCATTATGTTTTTATAATTTTTTAGACTAAGCTTAGTTTTTAGCCAAATTATTTTAAATTTATCGAAATAAATGGCACATACCCAAAAATGCCCCTTAATTTCGTTCGAGTCAATGATTTGAAGTAGTATTGCTGAATTTTCAGTGTAATAGGTAATGAAAATATACTACATTATTTCCTATACCATTTATGTTTATAAAACACATTTACCCACAAAAAAATAATATAAGCATTTGCTTAAGTTTTCAGTAAAAAAATTATTTTTAATATGCCTAGGCGAAAGATTCAGCGTACAGAACCAAACAACACTTCGCGCTAATACTTATCAGGGATTAGTTGATCATACACAACAAAGATCAAAAGATTGACATAGTACTGTTGGGAAAATTATCATCCTCCCATCATAATTCACAGGAGCTCCCCGTAATATGCTACAGAACTATGAAGACGCAATCGTATTGGAAGGAAATTTGGTAAACCAGATTTGTTTATAACTATGACATGTAATCCAAACTAGGCTGAAATTAAAGATAATTTATCGCATGGTCAGACTAAATCTGATCTACCTGACATTGTTTCACTAGCTTCTAATGCAAAGAGAGTTGTAATAATTAAACTATAGTTAAACAACAATTATTTCGTGAAGTAAAAGCATGCTTATATGTTGTTAAGTATCAAGAACGTGTATTATATCACCTTCATATATTGTGAAGAAGATTCCCCACTTACTTTTCAGCGGTGATAATTTCCAATCAAACTGACATTCGCAAATACTATCAATAAGAGTCAAAGACAAACATTTGATAATATCGGAATAGATCTTCCTAAAGATCTCTTTAATCATGGACAATTGTATGTGGTATTTTCGCGAATTTGATCTTGGCAATCACTAAGAATTCTCCAAAGAGAACAGCGAAAAAATAGTATTAGAAAGAATGATGTGTACACATAATATCCAAATAATTTATGATTTCAAAGTAATTAAAAATAATATTTTCAAGATTTTTGGGCCTTCAAGGAGGCTACGGGTAGTTCTCGTAGTGCTATAGGAGAGAAAGTTGGAGCCGTGAGGGGCGGAATAGAGAAAATAAAGGGAAGATTTGGGACAATAAGCGGCAAAAGTCTTGAGAGACCTCTGTAGGTTGCAGAAGGTACTTATTACATGGAGAGGTTCCAGTTATCGATGGAAAAACGGGAGGTGGTCAGCGATAGTACTGGCAGTGCTGGTAGTAAATTCGACGGAAAGAAGTTTCCCACAGGTCGCGACGGCCAACTGTGCGTGGCCAGGTGTCGAGTGGTGCGTCGAGGAAAGGAACAAAGCGGATCGAAGAAAACGTGAAGACGAGGGAGGGAGCTTCTAGCGCAAGTGAGGGGAAGGATCTCTTGAAGAGAGTCCGTTTAAAAAAAACGTGCGGACACGTAGGTTAGCCCCCTCTAAAAATGGATGGGCAGGCGGAGGAGGCTCTCAGGGTGATGCTAAACGAGATTAGAGGGTTGAGAGAAGACGTGAGGGGGCTATGGAGCAGATGGAAAATATGATAGAGGACCTGAGGGTAAGAGATGAGAAATTGGAAAAGGCGGTAAAATAGCTAGGGGAGAAAGTAGAAGGATTAGAGAGGAAGATGGTGTAGGCAAGGAAAATATGATAGAAGAGAAAGTGGGCAATATAGTTAAGAATGGAAAGCAAAGAGAAGGCAAATAGAAGTAATAATATTGTGATAAGGTGGGGGGAAAGGGGAATGAACTGGCGGTTGTAGAATTAGAGAGATGGGGAGAAAAGATGAGGGTCATGTGAAACAAAAATAGAATATAGGACAAAAAGGTTTTCATCGATCAAGGTTTGGCGATGAAGGAAAGGGGTATGCACAGAATGCTGAACGACAAGGCTAGGAGGGAGAGAAGTGAAGGGAGGGCGGCGAAGGTAGCATATCCGAAAATAATAGTAGATGAGGAAATTTGGGTATCGGAATAGGAAAAGGAGGTGTTGAAGGTACTGGAACATAGCAGGGGTGAGGAAAACCGATGAGAATTTTTGGAGGTATATCCAGAAATTTAATGCGGAGGGACTGGTATCTTGTAAATTTGTGACTGTGTACAATAAGGATGGTATAGAAAGGATTAAAGAAAGGATGGAAGACTTACTAGGAGAGAGAGAGGAGGGTATG
>NC_046661.1:13798485-13802509 GCF_010883055.1 Belonocnema kinseyi | reverse complement strand
AAGATAATGGGTGAAGGATAGAGGCTGGACGGTGGCGAATGTTATGGCAACATGGGGACGAAGAGAAAGAATACACGTATGTGAGTAAGATGGGGGTATCGGCGATAGACTATGTGATCATGAATTTGGAAGGGTGGGAGGAGACAGAGAAATTTGCAGTGGAAGGGAGGATGGAATCATACCATCAGTCAATAAGTTTCTGGATAAAAGGGGAGGATGGTGAAAGGAATGGTGGGGAAGAAGGGTTGTTAGGGGAGTGGGTGATATTGAGGAGGGAAGCGATAGAGACGTATAAGGGGCAGTTGGGACAGGTAAGCTTTGAGTGGAAGTCGGTGGAAGGGATATGGGAGGACCTGAAAGAGAAAGTGAAAGAGTGTGTGCAAAAGAAGGTATTTAGAAAGAAGAACAAATGAATAGTAAAGCCGTAGTGGGATAGGGAATGAAGAATGATGAAAAGAAAGGTTAAACGGAAGCACAGGAACTGAGAGAAGGAATTGCAAAAAGGGAGGAGTACGTAGAAACGAGAAAGGAGTCTAGGTTGATGTGTAAGAAGAAAGAGCAGGAGAAGGAGAAAGATCTGGAAGATGAGTTGAGAAGTGTTAAGACAGAAGGGGAGGTGTGGTAGATAATCAATAGGTTTAGAAAATGCAAGGTGGGGATAAGTGAGAATATAGGGAGTGAGTAACGAAGGGAATTTTTTAAAGATTCATTTCAGGGATCAGATACACGGAAGAGACAAGAGGGGATAAGAACGAGGGACGAAGATATAGAGAAGCTGAATGACGACGAGATAGAGAAGCAGATAAGGAAGTTATTGGCAGGTAGAGATCATTATCGCATGGTAAAATTACAACTTTGGAGTAATCAATAGGTTTTTTGTTATTCTGTGCATTGATTTGTGAATTTTCTAAAAGCTAAACATTTTTTTATATTATGCATAATAAAGTTATGAGCATATTCATTATTGATCAAAATTTCTTAAACAATACTAATTTTTTTTGGAATCTACTTTCTAAAAGTTTTGTTGCTCCTCTGCCGATTGAACGACACGCAAACAGCACTGTCCAGTGCTGTTCCAGTCCTGCTCACTTAAAGCTACTCAGATTCTAGTTTCAAATGCCTGCAAAAGTTTTTTTTATACCTGCGACTATGTTAACAAATAGAACAACTGAAAAGGATTGAAAATTAAAAATAAAATTTGTAAAATTTTGAAATAATCTTTGCGAAAGTTAGAAATACTACGGGTTTCGATAATTTCAGATATCTAACTTTTTTTTAGAAGTTTAAAATTGGAATCAATATAATGTATCTCGTAAATGGAAAGAGATACGCCAAAATAGAAAGAAAAATTGATTCAGCTCCAGTATAATATATTAGAATATAATTTATAATTATAAAATATGTATTATGAGAATATTAGTAAATTTAAAAAAGAGTTAATAATTTATACCAATTTGAGTCAACGTAAAGTTCTTTTTAAATAATTTGTAAGTCTAGAAAGCTAGTTTTTTTTTATTAATGGAGTTTTCTAGTTAAAATTTTTAAGATTCCACCTTTATTAATCAATTCTTCTAGAATTTTCTAAACTTGAGTTTTCGGTAACCATATTAGCGTATCTTCGACATAACGATAATAGAATTAAACTCGAAAGATTGAATTTTTAATCATTTTTACTCATATATCTTGCACGATCAATTCTGTCAGCATTTAAGATATAGGTGATTCGTAATAAGATATAGGATTAAAAAAATATTTTCTGAAGCTTACAACGTCCTCCGGTTTCAAGTTAATTATCAAATTTCAGATTTACAGAGCCCATGGTGGTGACCTCATCTTTGTAATTTACGCAATACCCAGAAAATCACAGCCCGTAGTAATCTTCAACCGGACATAAAATACTAAAAAAGATAATCCTTTAAGTTCATACTAGAAAGCTTCTTTCTAATCGATTATATTTTCGACGCTGATAATTTGAATTTCAAGGAATTATTGACCATTGACCCTGAACGATGAGGGTTCAGGGTAGGTTGAGTAGCGCCTGAATACTGGGGTGTCTAGCGCACATGCGCCCTGCGAATCAGACGTAGTGGAAAAAACGCCCGCCGCGATGCCGTGCTCTACATATTGCCAGATCAGTCTGTTGTTACGCTTTTTGTATGATCGCTAGTCTTATTTTTAATGAGAACGAAATTCTTTGGCAATGGCACCCAACGAGGCCTGGTGTTTTATGCGGGCTTATGGTTCTTCGGTCTTCGACCTGTGGTCTGCTTTTCAAGCGGTACGCGAGGCGTCGCTGCAGGTAAGTCCACGTTCAACTCGCTAAAAACTTACTCTTGTTTTGTTTCTTTCATGCGATTGGTTTCGCGCCAAATCATTCATCAGGCCAACTCGGGGTAAAAGAATTTAATTTAAACTTTTTTAATTATGCCTTGTTTTCTTTGCGCTATGTTCACCCTGAAGCGCAGAAAGCTTAATAATTAATTATTCTAAAATAAATATCCTCATTATAATTAATTATTATGCTTAGTATGATCATTTGGAAGCAGGATTTCGCTTTTAGCAACGCTTTCTCGCCAACACCGACTATTTGCTTGTTATCATATTTCCTGCCCTTGCTGACGTTTTAGGACCTGATTCTTCTTTAAATGTAGGATTTCATATCTGCAGTTGACTTACGAACTTCAATAACGTATCGTCTTCGTAGAGCATCATATCGCTCCTACTCAGCTGAAATAGTCTGTCATGCATCTTCTGAAAGAACTTCCGTTTGGCAATATTTTTTTATCACGAGTAAATTATCGTTGTCTTCCATCATTGATGCGGAACTACACAGGAAATCGAAAGGACTTTTTTGCTCGTGGTGGTATTCTCGGCGGTCATCTCTAACGTTGGCTTCAATTGTGGACAACAAGGTGTGATTTATTGTGGATATTAAGAGACAATTTCCTAGCCGGTCACAAAATTCCTGAAATATGTTCGAAGTAAAAAACGATCCTCTGTCAGTACTGATTCGTTCAGAGGCTATGTAGTTGAAAGCAATATCTTGCAGATAATGTAAAACTCCAGTTGCATTGTCATTGCTGGTTGATTATCACTTCCATGACAACCTATCTTATTTTTATTTTGGAAATTGTATTTTAATCGGAAAATATCAGGTTTACCAAAATAGAGTTTACACAATTAAATATAAACTGAAGAGTTTTACCAGCGTAGCCCCAGACTATACGAAAAAAAAGTAATGAATGTTTAAAATAATTATTTTTCAAACTGATCACCAACGCTAGTTCCATATTTTACGATTGAAAACAAGTATTTTACAATTCAATTGATATTTATTAAGTAATACGTATATTTTCATTAATGGCTCTTAAAGATACTAAATTTAAACCTCATCTTTGAAAACGAAAACAACAATATTTTTAAAAACATTCTTTAATGCAAAATTACGGAAACTATGGCCCCTATATAGATTGGGATCAGGTAAATTCAGGTAATTAGCAATTCACGTTGGGATTGCACAAAATTATTTTTTCCTTTTACTTGGTTACTACACTTGCCGTTTTTGATGATTTTCAAAAACCAGATTGACTTTTTTTACGTTTTAGGAAAGCTTCTAGTGCTGGTCCTTAATATAAAATCTCTAAACGATATTGGCGAGTTCGATTGTCGCTATATTCGAATTGGATTGCTATATGCGTGTGACAAGAGGCGTCAGTGTGTTAGATAGCAATGGAAAATATTCGCGATTGTACCTTCTTTGATAGCTACACGAATGTGACACGAGGCATCAGTGTGTTAGACAGTAATAGAACGTTACACGTGTTTTTGTTAATGCAATGATCCCAACCCTGCGTTTATTCGCGCTTGCTTGGATTTTAGTGACGTTCATTGGCTACGGTGCGCGCCTGTACTTGATTTTTAAATACGAGGGTAGTTCAATAAGTCCTTAGAATGACCAACATATGGCGCGCGAATCGCTCCAAATCATCTGTTTTCATTCAGCACCACTCCCGACTAGATATAT
>NC_046661.1:13791432-13798385 GCF_010883055.1 Belonocnema kinseyi | reverse complement strand
GAGCTCCAAGGAGATTATGTTGAAAAATAAAAAAAAATTTACCCAAAAAAAATTGTTTTTATACTTCATTCTAAGGACTTATTGAACTACCCTCGTACCTACGCCAAATAGAGCCAATGAGCGCCATTCAGTTCAAGCATGCACAAGTATTTTTGGATCACTGTTGGAATAATAATCGAATCGAAATTCGATGTCGATAATACGCAAGCTGGGCAAGCTAAAAAAGAGTAAAGACTGTACAAAAACTGTGTTCGTGCTTGCGCAGATTTTAAATGTTGTTTTTTTTTTGAATGAGTACTTTTCAAATTTTCGGGAAACATGAAAACCCGATACATCTAAATATGACACTGCTTCTGAGTTAAGTTGGTATAACAGTAGTATATGTTTAATCGTGAGTTAATGTTTTAGTTATGATTTTTGTCATCAAATTCCATTGCTGATGTTTTAATATTTTGAGGTTAGCGACCAATTTTTTTGCCACTTTAATGTAAATCATCCATATATCCACAAAAATCTATAAAAAAAGATTTGTTTATATTAAAAGTTACGAAAATGTACTACAAAAACGTTACGAAAGTAAAGCTTTTGCCATTCAAAGTACACAAAAATTTATTAAAATTTGTAAAATTTTGGCATAAAAACAGAAACTATTTTAAATTGGATTAAAATGAAAAACAGCTTTTCATGTTTTCATCCTACTTCTTTTTTATACATTTTTTTACTGCGAGCAGTTCGCTCTTGAATTGTAAAATTTCATCTTAACCTCAGAATCTCAATAAGTTGCTATCGCATTTTATATCAGCTATGAAATTTTTTAACAAATTCCATGCTTTACAGGAATATTACTTAATGTTAATGTTTATATTGAATGCAAATAATAACTCAAATATTAACTTATAACTAAAAGTACACCACTGCTATACTATCTTTACGCAATAGCAAAAAAGTACCATTAAACACTTTGCACTTCATCTCCACCAAAAAAAAAAACGGCATAAAATGTATAAGCTTCTAATTTTTTATATGCTTTTAAATAATGTTTGATTTAAGAAATTTGGGATTGAATTAGTTAGGACAGTTAATTCACTATAGTGAACAATGGCACTTCACTACCATTTTCACTCAGATCTTCATCTTTCAAAGCATATAAATCACAATTTTTTATTTTTTCAGTTTTATGGATCTATCGGGTCTTAATATTTCCCGACAATTTTTCCAAATACTCAATCAGTATTAAAAAAAAAAACAATTTTAAAAACTTCCAGCAACACATACATACTATAAGGGTGCACTGACACTTTTATTTGCACCTGGTCGCTGAGAAATTAGTTGTTGACCAACTGAAAAGAAACTTTCAACAACACAGTTGAATACTGAATAAGAAGATGATCTTTCAACAAAGAAGTTTTTTGTTTCTAACAAATAATTACATTTTTACTAAAAATTATCAAGTTTCAATAAAAAATATTAATTCTTAACCAAAAATAGAATAGTACAGTTTTAAGTTCAAAAAAGTTAATATACAACCAAAAAGTGACATTTTCAACAAATTATTTCAAATTGTAACCAAAACAGATGAATTTGATACCAAAAAGTAGAACTTTTAACAAAAAAGATGAATGTTCAATTACGAAGATTAATTTTCTACCAAAAAAGACAATTTTTTGAGCAAATAATAGAATTTTCAAGTAAATTAATTATCAATCAAAGAATAATATTATAAAAAGTATTTAAAATAATATAAAATCCACTTAAAATCAGGCAGATTCTACACTTTATTTTGCAGAATATCTCAGCGATGAAATTTTTTTTATAGCAAATTATGCATGACGTTTTTTCCGATGCAAGACAAAAAAATCGAATTTGAATATGCATGTTATAAATAATAAAAAAACAGACTGTGACATAATTAAAATTTCCCATACAAAAAATTAATTTCCGGAAAAAAAGAATTTTCATAAAAATAGTGAATTTTTCAACCAAAGAGATGAATTTTTAAATAAAGTTTTCAAGTATTTCTTATTTTAGAGTGTTATTCTTAATAAATAATTTCATTAATTCCAATGTCTTATAAAATATAATAATTATTGGCTTAATGTTAATGTACTCATATTTTATGTTTAATAAACAAAATGTTTTTTTTCTATAAATTTTAATGTGAGAAGTCTAGAGGAAACTGGGAGGCTTAACCATCCGAGTAAAAATTCTTCGACTTGAGTTCCTCTTCAAGAAATCGATGTCTGGCTGCGTTTCAAAACTGAATTCAGAATTCAGAATCTGTGGGTCTGAGCGACTATAAACCTGCAAAATTTCGTCAAAAAAATTAAAATGGTAACTTTCTAGATGGACCTGCTTAGCCGTTTGAATTACGCAAAAACAAACATTTATGGTATACTCGCTGAACAAATATCATACAAATGAATGAAATAAATAGATTGAATATATATATTTTTTTGTTAGGACAGGTATACACTAGAAATTACAAACTCTTCGTCTTGGAGTCATACAAATTCGACTTAAGGCATAAATATATGTCTTCAAGACGGAGAAACTTGTCTCCAAGACATTAATTGAAGTCTGGCTCCTTCTTAAAACTGATACATGCTCAAGTCGAACTTTTCGACTTCAGCATGTCTTGATTAGGGGAAATTCAATTCGAAACCAAGTCGAAGGACTTTTACTCGGCCAAGCCCGAGATTCGGCAATTAGAGAAAACGTGTATTTTATTGTTCTTTAAAATGATAAAAAGACATTTTCATTTGTGCATTATTTTTTAAATGTCATTTGTGAAGATTTGAAATGAAAATCGTAATAGCCTTGTAGAAGATATCCTGAAATTAATGAATTTGCGTTCAATAATGTCATTTTTTATCCAACTTTGTAAGGATTTATCTACTCTTGTAATCAGTATTTGTACAGTACTAATATATCGCGTTATTCCTTACAGTGTAGTGAATTGATTTTGTATAAATCGAAATAACGTAACAATTATTACTAAAAATTTTATGGTATTGAACGCAAGAACTAATGTTGGGGAGACTTGACCAAGATTTTCAGGGGAGTTTACCGAGTGGCAACAAGCTGATTGTGTTTTCTACCTTTAAGGCCATGAATGATTATAAGCTGCGTGTGCGCTAAATTTATAAGCCATTCAATAATTAGTGTAAATATTCAATAATTATAGAAATGATAATATTTGTAAATACAGCAGTAATAGAAATATTATTAATAATAACAGCAACTATGATACTCTCTTTAAAAAAAGTCTTATTTCATATTGGCATTTTTACAATATTTTGTGATAATGATAAATTTACAAAAGTAATGCATACCGTTTTTAACGCAATTATAGATGTGGGAATAACTGTAAATTATCAACAAAAAAAGTTTATATTTTACTTTGAAATATTGTTAAATATTTTAATGAATAGTTGTTTAAATAATAAATAGAAATGCATTTGAAGTCAAAAGAAAGGAATACATTAATAAATGAGGTAGAAACTGGTAAATTACTTGACACGCACGTTGAAAAGTTTACTAAATTGATTTATAAAAATTGTGGTTTGAAAATGCAAAGTGCCTTATGTAAATAATATGATTATTATCAACGTGAGTTACAAAATTGTAATAAATGTGGTTCATCAATGTCAGGTGTAAATTAATTTTTAACAAAAAAGCTAACTGGAAATAAAATAGTTTAATTTAATTTCCTACCAAAAAAGACGAAATTTGCTTGAATCCTGTTATAAAAGATTAATTACAGTCACAGGTGCAGAACTCATCCAGTAATGCCTTCTAATTATTTTGCACTAATATTTTGTAACATTCATTAAATATAAATAACATAGACAAAATAGGCATATGGTTTATTCTTTTTTTATAAATACATAAAAAGGTGCGCGCAAGACTACCAGTATTTACTAATATCAATTTCTTTTTTCCCCTTATAATGCTTCTTATCATCGACCACGCTGGCCACAGAGTAGGCAGCTTCCATTTTTGCAAATTGGCTTTCAAACCTTTTTGCGTTTCTTGGCCGTATAGACTTTCAGCATTCATTGTGCAGTGAATTTGTAGATTTGAGATAAGAAAAATTCGCATTTTAGCTATTGAGTGGACGAATTGAATTAAAAAAAAAGTTGTTTAAAAAGCCATCCAGTGTCGAGAAAATCTCAAATTAAATGAATATTATTTGAAAATTCAATCATGATAGCAATTACAATTTGGAATATTTTTAAGAAACAAGAAATTTCTTTATGCATTATTTAGATTTTAATGCTAGAAAGAGCCTCCTTGTCAACTTTTGACGAAAAAATAATCACAGTAATTATAATAAAAGGAGATATTTTTAAAATGAGCACCATTAGAGTCTAAACAAAATTAAATCCTGTTACGAAAACTGTTAAAAACTTTTTAAAAATCTCACTTGTGATGCCATTCGCGGTTTTCTTAACTGCACGTACCAAATCATATACAGTTTAAATACTCGCAGCATATCAGTGATCTTTGATGAAGCCCCAAAGGAAAAAGTCACATAGGTTCGAATCCAATGAATATGGTGGCCATTCTAGTTCTCCTCGTACAAATTTAGGGAACCCTAGACCGATGACTCGACTATCATAAACTTGATGTATTGTCTCGAAGACCTCCCGGGTCCGATGTAGCACCGTTCCGTATTGTATAAAGTGAAAATTCTTCACCAAGCCTCTTTACCTTGCAGAAGAAAAGAATTTAGTTTCCAGAAGGACCTTGTAATTCTTGCCAGTGACCGTCGATTCAAAAAATTGAAGGTAAATTCCATTTTATCGAGATTTCAGTTATCGTTTTACGAAATTCAACACATCGTCCCATAGAATTTTCGGATAACAGCTGATGGTAACTTATGTTATACGGATGCATGTTTAAAAAACGTTTTAAAATTCTATATAGTGATGTTTTTGATAGTTTCAAAGTTTGGACAGCTTTCCGAATTAACGCATTTGGATTATTCTTGAAATAATCCGTAATTATCTCGACATTTTTTTCTATGGCCACTGATACGGGTAAGCCTGATATAACGTGTATAATACGTTCTCACCTTTTAAGAGTGTTTTCGATTGCTACTATATGCGTTCCATACTTAGTACGAAATCCCCTAAGGCATCATTTTACAATTTTCCTCTAGAAATAAGCACTCGATAAGATAAACTTTTTTTCCGTCGAGAGGTCACGCATCTTGACTCAATGCTCCTACTTCCAAGAAGGCTAGAATAAAACTGCAGGGTCTCGGGTATGCTACCTTCAATAGTACAGCCACTACTTAAATTGTAGTAGGGAAAATGTGCATTAAGTTTAAGCAAGTTCTTTTGGGACACCCTGCCGGATCTCAGAGAGGTACCTTTTGGTCTTTAGGGTGGTTTAGCAGTTGTTCTATTTTCGCAGGTTGTTTAAATATGGTTTGGATGTTGTTTTTGATGAGAATTATTCCTATTTGTTCCGTGACACCCTGGATGTAGGGTAGGATGGTGGTCGTTTTTCTCCCCTTTCTTTAGTAGGTTGTGTTGACCTTTCTTTAGTGTATCTGCTTATTGCTTTATCAATTTGTTTGTTTAATCATTCTGTATTATGGTTTTGTTTTTCGTGACAAGATTCGTAGTATCCCTGAAGTATCCATTCTCTATTTCCTTGCTTAAACCACATCTCTATAGACTTGATCAAGGTCGTCTTATAGATTTTAAGCACCCTTTCTGTCTTCAGGTTCCCAGTGAACACGTGCATTACGCCAAAATCCAGCTTACATAACCAACCCCTCACATAAACCTTGACCCGACGCATGACGCTGCGTTGACCAAACGATAGACCGCTTAGGGACCACGCACATTGTGTACGAACGCATGCATAGAACGATGATTCATCTGTGAACACTATATTTTCGTTCGCCCATGCCTGTCGCGTGGTCCTCTTTTCATTAGCTGGCAGACCCCAGGTGGGTGGAAGGAGTGTTACAAATTAAATTGATTACAATTGAATATTATTATTACACGATTAAGCCATTTCCCTTTCGGGGTTGGCGTGACTCACTCGTTGGGAAAAGGAGTAATGTGAGGAAGGGATATAAAATTTATTGGATTGGTCCAGAATTCTCGTGTTATTTATTTAAACAACATGTTCGTTCCGCAACACTACTCCGACTCAGGTAGCAGATCGATCTCTGTAGCAATCACCACAACTGAATATCCTCACAAAGTCATCATGTCTCGCCTATGCATTTTTTCATGCAGGCTCTCGTGTTTCGGTGGCTTCTTATGTCTCTTCAATCTAGGGTTTCATTCACAAATTCTAACCATTCATTCCATGGTCTGCCTCTGGGCACACTGCCTTTTACTTTACCTTGATACACTTGTTTCGTTAGTCGTTCATCTGCATCCTCTCAACATGCCCGAACCATCTTAACCGATTTCTTTCCCACGTGTCTATGAGCGTCTCTTCTGAACCACATTCTATAAGAATTATCTCGTTACTCACTTTATCCACCAGAGTTTTCCCGCATATAATGCGCAAGAATCTCATGTCAATCGCATTAACTTTACTCTTATCTTTTTCTTGATAAGTCCATGTATCGCTGCCGTATAGTACAGTCGGTACATATATAGAATTATGGATTTCCATTTTAGCTTTGCTTGATATATTTTTACCTCTGATAAGGGGACATGCTCTACCAATAACCTTATTACCTTCGTTTATGCATTTATCTAATTCCTCATCTATTTTCCCGTCCCTAATAAATAAGCTACCAAGGTATACGAACTTATCAACTTGTTCCATTCCCTCATCATATCATCAAATATTACATACCAGGTGTATACATATGAAACCCGTATTTTTTCAAGAAAAAAACACATTTATTTCAAGAGAATGATAACAAATATTTTATTCAAAGTATGCGCCCTCGCTGGCTACACATTTTGTCCACC
>NC_046661.1:13781512-13791332 GCF_010883055.1 Belonocnema kinseyi | reverse complement strand
ACGCCAATTAGCACAAATGGTAAGTTCCGACAGTGCCTACAAGTGTGCCTACTGGCCGCTAAATGGCAATACCGGTTTCATATGTATACACCTGGTAGTGTTTTCTCAATCTTTCCTTCAAACACCATACTTTTTGTTTTACTTGCGTTAATTTTTAGACCCATGCTCTTCATGCTTGCATTCAGTTTATTGAACATTCTTTGCAAGTTTTCGATTAACTCTGCCATAACAACCTTATCATCTGCGAACGCTAACCCACGTACCCTTATTGTTTCGAGATCCACACCTTCATTGAAAAGAGCCATTCTTAAACACTTGTCCATGAAAAATATAAATAACCATGAAGACATAACGGATCCTTGTCTAACTCCTTGAAAAATATCGAAACAGTTACTCAATTTCCCAGTTACCCTTACACTCGTTTTGCTATCCGTATATAATGTTTTTATAGCTTGTAGGAGCCATCCATTGACTCCATAGTCTTTCAGAACTTTCCAAAGTTTACTTCTATCTGCCGTGTCAAAAGCTCTTTCTAGGTCAACAAATGCACAGAAAACTTTTTTTTCTACTCTCAAACTTTTGTCTGTGATTTGTTTTAAGCTAAATATTTTATCCATAATTAATAAGCTAATCCCTCTGTAATTATTGCAGTCGCTTTTATCTCCCTTTCTTTTGTATATTGGTACGATAATCGCTTTTTTCCAATCGTCTGGGAGGTCTCCCATCTCGAAACATAAATTTATCAATTCGCACAGTCTATGTGGTATATACTCGCCACCGTGTTTAAGCATTTTAGCGTTAATACTGTCCACCCTGGCAGCCTTACCGTTTTCAAGTTCTTAATTATATCCCTAACCTCAGTGATACATAATTTCTCAATTGAGTTTTCTAAGGAATCGTGTTCTACATCGCATTTGTTGCGTCCTACAGCTTCATCTTCGAATTTTCCCCTAAAATAGTATCTGAAAGCGTCTAGTATCCCGTCTGCATCATATGGCATTTCCCCATTACTATTTCTCATGTTGACAAAATCGTACTCTTATTTCCCTTTATTTTGTTATACAGCAGTTTCTTGCTGCCTTCAAAGTCGTTTTGTATTTTCTTCCCTTCTTCTGCTCTAATTCAATCTTTACTTTCCTTCATTAATCGTTCAAGTATTCTCATTTTGTGTCTGTAATCATTTATACGTCTATTTCTTTCCTCGTCGCTAAGACCTGTGATGTACAAAATTATCCTGTACGCTTCTTTCTTTGCATTTTGGGCAGTCTGAATTTCATTATTCCACTACTCATCACCAGACATTCTTCCTACAACCGCGGTACCACACACTTCGATCGCACATCTAACAATGATATCTCGGAACTTAGTCCATGCGCCCTTTATATATTTGTTGTTTAGAAGCGCCCCCCAGGTTGCCTTATCTATGCTCTTAATTATCTTATTTGGAAATCTACTCGCACAGCCGGTTTCGGTACGTTCTTAATTTTTATTCGCTTTCGTTTTGTTTTCTTTTTCTCTTTTTTTCTCCATCCCCAGCCTTAGTTAATTTTGGAGATCAGAAGGTAATGGTCAGTGTTGCATTCAGAACCCCTGAAGACCCTTGAATCTTTGACTGACTCTCTTAGTCTTTTATCTGCAACAACAAAGTCAATTATACTGTGGCTAATTCCTTTAGACCAGGTGTACATGTGGATCATTGTATGCCTAAACCAAGTATTTGTATTAAACAGACCACTTTCTACGCAGAGACCAAGTAATTTAACTTCGTAATAGTTTGTTCTTGGAACCCCAAAATTACCCAGTACTCTTTCTGTATCCTGATTGTGAATGCCTACCCATCCGTTCATGTCTCCTAACAGAATTATTCTTTCCACATGTTCGCAAATATTTATTGTGTCATTGAAAGTGTTCCAGAAGGCGTCTTTTACTTATCTGGGATCACTATGAACTGGCGCGTAGCATGCTACTCGCATGATAAATAATCTTCTAATTCCTACTTTCATTCTAGCCCACAGCAGTCTGGGAGATACGAAATCATGATCTCCGAGATGCTGCTTCGCACTTTCATTCAAAATCAGACCTTCTCCTTACTTACCATGTGATTCACTATCTACTCCTGACCATATTTCCAATCCGCCTTTCAACACGCCGTTTTCTATGTCTCTACTTTCAACATCACTTTTTCTTTGTTTCAGGCACATATAAAATATCTAGTTTCCTCACTCCATAGTTTCTCGTAATTCTTTATCTTGAGATCATTTACCCCCTAGCATTCCAAACTACCAGTCTCCATTCGTCGCCTGAAACATGACCTTTAGATTTACCGTGTGCATGCCTTTTGTCAATTAAAGTTCCAGTCCTTTCCGAGGCTGTTTTATAGCTTGTATTATTCATTGTTTAGAGTATACGCCCAACTACCACCATTATGCAATAAGTTTATTTTCTGAATCGAAATCATGTCAAAGTTAAGTAGCAATTCGTCATATGGTGGAGATTTTAGTTATAACGTCCGTCCCACCAATCTTCAGTTAATAAGAGAGGGATGGGAGCGGGGGGGGGGGGCAGAAATGGAACCGAGAGAGTCATCTTGGATATATGTTTTTGCTTTTATACTGAGAAAGTCACCAGCCTTTAGCAGCGTTATATTATTTAGAATTTACTATTTGGCTTTTTCCCCAAACTCAGGATACATGACCGGAATTTTTAAATAAATTTCTGAATCCTCAGTCAAGAAATGAAGTTTTATTATAATAGTTTAAAATTTAAATCAGTAGTTTAATTTTTCCGACCAAAGAAATAATTCTGGACGAAAAATGTAAGTTAGCATTTCAATAAAAAATATATTACATTGCAATTTTTATATTACAAAACAGGATTTGTTTTCTTAGTTTCTATGACGTTTACTTCTTTCAATTTCTTAAATGGTGGTCGTTCGGGCTTCTCTATTTGATTTGATGTTGACGGAGCCATGGTCTTTGACGATGTAATCATATAGCCTATTTTTCATTTGTTGTTGATGGATTCTTCTACTATCCCTCAGCAAGTGTGCTGCTTTCCCAGCCTCCATGACGTTTGAGCGTCATTAAGCCAGCTCCTTAGTTAGCTAGGAGTGTTGCAGAACTCCTGCGAAAACTGTGGCCCGTGTACAAACTTGGTTCCGGCAAATTTATGTATTCAGCAATCTGTTTAAACATGTTTCCGAATTTATTCTTGCTTATTACTTGGGTCGTGCATTTACCGTTTTGCAAGTTAAAAAAAAGCTATCAGCAGTTACATTTGATGGTCGCAGAGTCTCATATTTTCTGACAATATCTAGAAACTCGTTTTCTATTGTTCATTTTCGCGTTATCTTAGTTTTATTGTGAAAGATTTTGACGACAAAGATCTCATCCTGATGTTGAACGTCCTTCATTTTCAAATTCGCCAATTCTTCCCGCTTGCAGACACCAGAAATTCCAAAGATCAAAGCAATCTACATAGAATATAGTTTATATAAAATAATTGTTTCTTTTTCAAGTCAAAAAGACCAATTTTCTAGCTTCATTTTCAACCAGTAAACATACAGATTTAACAAAATATTAAACTCTCAACCAAAAATTGCGTTTCCTAACAAAATAATTACATTTTGAACTTTAAAAGATGGATTTGTAACAAAATAGGTTCATTTTCAATCAGAGATAAATTTTCAACTGAAGTGATAAATAACATTTTATTCAAAAGAGTGAATTTTAAAACAAGAAGAATCGAATTTTTACTAAAAAAGACTAATTTTCCACTACATTTTTAAATTCTCAACCAAAAAATGACTTTTTTCGCAGTTTAAATTGAAGAAAGTATTAAAATTTTTGTAACCAAAAAATAAGAATTGTCGACGAAAAATTTTATTGTTCACATTTCAATCAAAAAAGATATAAATTTAAAATAAAGGGCAGCGGAATTCAATCAAAAACAGACGACAATAAAAAAAATAGGTATATTTTCTACCAGAGATACATTTTTTATCAGAAGGGTGAATTTTCAACCAAGATATTAATTTTCTACCAAACCCGACGAATACATCACTAAATTTTTTGATCCTCGGCCGAAAAGTGAATTTTGCTTTTATTAGTTTAACTTTTAAGCAAGCAGTTAAAATTTTTTAAACAATGATTAATGGGGTATCCCTATATAGATTGATGAAAAAATGGATCTTTTTTATTGTACAAATCAAAAGTATAACATTTCAAGAGTACTCTGTTAAAATTTTAGACCGAAATTCGGAGCGGTTTGGCTGCTATGGCTATTTTCGCTCACGTCCTTCATTGCGCGGAGCAAGTAGGCAGGTGCGCGCTCGGACTTTAAACGCGTTTATCTCGAAATCAGATTTTTCCGATTTTCTGAGTTTATAGGCACGAGAACTCAGCGAATTTTCAACTTATCGAAAAACAAAAAATACCATTTTAAAGGTAGTTTAATTGTCTAGTCGATATACCTCTTTGTTTCTCTGCAAAATTATTATTTAACCACTTATTTGCATAAACAATAAAAAAATTTGTTAAAAAATTATTTTTTTCCTGTCATTTTGTGAAATAATTTTCCCATGCTTTGAAAATAAGTATGTGGACGAGGTATACATCTTATAATAACAAAAAAACCGATTGCAATGTTTCAGAGAGGCATATGACCGATGAAGTTCCCATAAAACCACAGGGGGAAAAAAGATGTCAACTTTCGCGCGTCATGGCAGATTTGTTTATTAACATTTTGCATTAAAATTTTTTTATTGTAATGAAAAGCCAATAAATATCAGTCCAAATTTGAGATCGAAATATAGTTTAGTTTTGCTACAAAAAATTCCAAGTTTTCTTCGATGTTTCGCGATCTATATAGGGATACCCCCTTAAGAATTCTTTACGAAAACTTTAATAGCTGACCTTTTAATCAAAGAATACATACATTTAAAATAAAATAAATTCGAATTCAACCAAAAACAGGCGAACTTTTAATAAAATAGGTACATTTTTAACCAAAGAGATCAATTTTTATTCAAAAGTGTTAATTTGGAATTTTCTGCCAAAATACGAATTTTCCACCAAATTGTTTAATACCCATAAAAAAAATAAATTTTTATTGTCATCGTTTAAATTCTAAGCAAGCAGTTTAATTTTTTAACAAAAAAAAAAAAAGAATTCTCGACGAAAAATTTAATGGTTGAAATGTTAAGCAAAAAATTTATAAATTTGAAATAAAAACAGTTGAATTCAATCAAAATAACTAAGAAATAAGAATTCGGAACAGAAATGTAACTTTTTACATATTAGAATTCTAATTTTAATATAAAACTAACATAGTAGCTAGAAATTGATGATCCAGAGCTTCCTTAAGAAATTTTTCGACGTCCTCCGATGACAGTACCTTCGATTTAATTCCTTTATAGCCATCTGATTTCCTTTTTAAGAAAACTGTAAATTGTTTGTACTGGCCGATGTCTTTTCCTTCTTCATGGTTTATTGTGCTTTTGAGTACCGTGCATTTAGACCACAGAGTAGGGGGCTCATATTTATCAAACAATTGGACAAAATAAGCTTTCAAAACATTCCCCGATGTCAAATTCATTTAATTTGCGGCTTTCCTTTCCGTATAGGTTAAGTAAGTCGTTTCGTAAATTTGTCGTGATTTAAAAGACAAGAACTGATCTTTAACTATCAGCTATACCTGGAATTTCTTCGGGTGTGCAAGAATTTTAATTCTCACTTCCATATTTATTATTTCTTTTCTCCATATTCTCACTGATTCTGTCTGATGCTCACTTTGTTGTTAATTACGCTCCAAACCATTCGAAACTCAAAGTATATTTCCCCATTATAGCAGAGTGGCGTTTTTTTTCCGTAAATCGTCAAATCACTAAATATTTCAGCCAATGACAGCGTTTCTGTGAATAACTATGAGAATATCATTGGTTGATATGCCTAGTGATTAAATGCAAAATGCAACGCAATTCTACAATCATGGGATGCCAACCTCATGTTCATCCGGTGCAAAGTATGTGTAGCCGGTCTAAAGTCTTGTGTATAGCGGGCGTAAAGTTTTATATGGGCACGGCAACGTAGTGCGCATGCACAAACGTCACTGGGCACAATGTACAATTATTATTGATATTTTTTCGTTAGGTGCGTATTTCTTTAGGTAGTTTGATTTCCCAAGATAAAAGAAAACTAAACTGTAACCAAGATGAAAGGCGAAATATGCTTCTACCAACAGTGATATGTTCCTCTTTTGCACGTGTAGAATAATTGGCACTGATCAATGAGACTGATCAATAGCTATCAAAACTTTGTAATAAACGAATGCATGGAGGCTTCCAGGGCCTGAAATCGATCTTCAGGACTGTGTCGTAATTCAAAAACCGAACGGACCTCTTTTTCTAACGTATAGAGGTAGAAAAAGAAGTTTTTTTATTTTTGACATAGCCCCGCCGATAGAACGGTACTCAAACGGAACCATCCAGTGCCGTTCCAGGGCTGCTCGTTTAAAGCTAATCAATTTCCGAGTATTAGGGTGCTCCAAAAAAAACATTTTCGAATTTTTACGATTAGAGTGAAAAATATTGTAGGCTACATAAAAATAGAAAGTCCCTATTTTTTTAGTTTGAAAAAAATTAATTAGTAGGATTACGCATTTGTTGCAAAGTTTTTTTTAAATGCACTACTCAAAATAGAGAATTCACGGTGCCGACTATGGTTCAGCTTGACAGTGGGGCCGCAGTGCAACAGCTACACTTTGCTAACTTAACCTCCTCCTTTGTTAAAGCTCGAGGCTCGCCTAAGACCTCAACAACCATCTTACCTAAACCTTCTGCATTCATAGCATTACTTGTGATAAAGAGCAACTGCAGAATATCTTACGAAACCTAAAATTCTATTGGCACAATTTGATAAATGAATAATTGAATAAATTAGTAATTAAAACTTAGGATTCATGGATAATTAATAGTTATTTATTGATCATGAAAAATTGTAAGTTTGACTTAATTTAATTTTAATTATCATTTTTAATTTTAATTATTAATTAATTAATTTATACTTAATGAATGATTAGATGATTCAATTATTAATAAATTAATAATTATTTATTAATAAACAATGATCCGATCATTAGTTATTTATAAAAAATTTAAACTTTGATTTATTTTATTTTAATTATTTTTTTTAGTTTTAATTATTTATTAGTTTAATTTTTAATGTGGAATAATTATTAAATTATTAAATATTAATTAATTATGAATGAATAGATGATTTAGTTATTAAAAATTTAATATTTATTCATTAATAAATAATTATTAAATTATTAATTACCCATGAAAAATTGTATATTTTAATTAATTTGATTTTAATTTATTTATTTTAAATTATCATTAATCTATTATTGTGATTCTGAATATTTCAAATTTTTATTAATTTGTTTTATAATACTTTATTATTATATATCAATTATTTTAATTGCTTAATAATAATTATTAATTTAATGTTTATTGATTTATTAATCAAAAAGTCGTTGGTAAATATAATCTAATTTTTAAAATAAAACTACAATAAATATTTATTTTCTATGTACTTTCCGATTAAATTTATGTTTTTAATACTTTTTTTGCTCGTACAAATTATTATACACTTTTATTTGCTTATTTAAAAATATGTTCTTAGGTATGCAACTCCTGTTTTGTAAGAATTCCATATGATGAAAATATATAGAAAACCCGGTCAATGGTTTTGAATATTGCGATTTTACGGAAATTGACTCTGTTGTTAAATTCTTACATGACATTTTTGAAACGTTAAAGTATGATAAAATGCATTATCATTCTTATGCAAATAAATGCCTAAAGTTTCAAACAAATACAATAAGAACTTCTATTGCAGAATTGCATTTAAAAAAGGAAATGTCATTTTACATGTTTATCTCCATAAGAGAGAAAAGTGAAATGCGTAGTACTATTAATTAATTTTTTTCAAAACAAAAAAATTCGCACTTTCTATTTACATTCAGCCTTCAATATTTTTCAGCCTAATTTCAAAAATTTCAAAATGTCTTTTTTGGACCACTTTAAGAACTATCTCATACATGGAATGAGATACGCGAAAACAGACAGAACTTTTTAATTCTACTCTAAAATAGTATATTAGTATATAATTTATAATTATAAAATATGCGGTCCAGTGCCATTCGCAATAGCTTTTTCAGTGCCTTTTAATCGGCAGAGAAAAACGGTCCTGCAGTCCCACTGCTGCTTAGCATTGCATTCAAACGGAATAAATAAAGGACCTTGCCTAAACCATTCAACGCTCTGTTCTAGCACAAATGCAGTAAATACATACCGCTAGTCAGTTTTTCAGGTTGGGTGAGGGCAACCCAAGATGTCTTCATACTGAGGACCCGAAAATTATATCAGATAAGACCAATTGCACAGGACAAAACTTCATTATTTTTATTTACTTAGACAAAATTTTTTTTACTATAAGTTGATTTCAACATCATTTTTTTTATTTTGTAAAGGCTTTTGCATTAAATAATAAAATCGATAAAAAAGTTGTAATTATTTAAATATTTACTAATATGGCATTTTGAGCAATAAAAAATCATATCAAAATACACTTACAGATGTTAAAAACAAACTAAGTTTCATCCCATGAAATTCGTATTATTGCTTGGCCCTCGTCGTGCAGACATCTTTCCAGCCGACGTCACAGCATGAAATACCTAATTCGAATGACTGCCTTCTGCTGCCTTCAAGTAGAGGTTAATGCTGTTTCAAGCGTGTTTATATTTACATTGTTTTCAGGAATGACAGAAAAGATGCCCTTTCCTTACGCATCCTAATATCTTCTTCCATCTCCTTTACTTTATCCTCTTTTTCCTTCCTTACCGCCACCAACTCCCTCTGCAATCCTTCTACTTTTTCCATCTCTCCTCTCTTACCCTCAGGTCCTTCCTCATACTTTCCATCTGCTCCATAGCCCCCCTTACGTTCAATCTTAACCCTCTGATCTCACCTATTAGCACCCCGATAGCCTCCTTCTCCGCCTGCCCCTCCATTGGGGGGGGGGGCTACGTGTTCTTAGGTTTTTTTAAAGGGAATCTCTAGCGCGCTTTCTTCGGACTCTCTGTGCTTTCCCTTTTCCTCTTCAAGAGTCCTCCCCCTCACTTGCACTGGACGCTCTCTCCCTTTTCTGATCGCTTCTGCCGCTCCGATTCTTCCCCCTCCCTGACGCGCCACTTGACACTGGGCGACGCACAACTGACCGTCGTGTTCCTCTGGAAATTTCTTTTCCGTCTACTTCACTACCAGCACTGCCAGTACTCTCGCTGCCCACCTCCCGCTCGTCCGTCGGTAATTGTAACCTATACATACACAGAAGTGCTCACTGCCGACCACAGATGACTCGTAAGGCTGCTGCCGCTTACCGCCCTAAAATTTCAGTTTCTTTGCCCTCTTTCATCTCTCACATCGCCTTTAGCCACCCTATTCTGATCTCTAACATCCCCCATCACTAAAAGAACCACTCTTGCCCGCCATGAAGGCCCAAAAACCTAAACACAAAATTACCCTGCTCCCTTGCAAACCTAATCTCACATTCCCTATTTAGCCAAATCCCACCCTCCAAACACAATGTAAATTAATTTCTATCTTTCCAATGAACCCCTCACAACCGTACTCACCTCCTAGACTTCCAACCTCACACTCCACTCACACCTTCCACACAAACTTTGTAAAAACTTCTCACCGCCTGTCACTGCACACTTTCTCACTACCGCCACCAGCATGCAAGTCTAAACAGTATTT
>NC_046661.1:13758420-13781412 GCF_010883055.1 Belonocnema kinseyi | reverse complement strand
ATGTCTCGCAGTGAAGTTAGGAAATTAATTACGTACAATTCATTATCTTGAACGAATTAAGTTATGAAGTTTATGAATAATCAAATGGTTATTATTGGTCCATTTATAAAAACGGTTATTATTCTGATGACGCCATCTATATATATAATTCACTTAGTTAGAAAGCTACATCCATCACCAAATTTCATGACATTAGGATCATTGTAAGCAGAGTAATTGCGTCTATGGTGACAGTATGTTTGTGTCATCTGTACAAAAATGATCATCGAACAAATAAGTTTTGCTTTAAACGTGGTAAAACTTTTGTCGATACGTTGCAATTGATGAACCAAGTTTATGGTGATAATTGTTTATCCCGTTTCAGAGTTCATGAGTGGTATAAGCGGTTTTGAAATGGTCTTGAGGACATAAATAACGACCAACATGATGGCCAACCTAAATCCGTGATCTCCGCAGCTTTTATCAAAACTGTGCATAAATAAATTAAACATCAGCCAAAATCTTCATTGAAATTCATAAAAATGCAATTGAGCATCTCCGAAACATCCATTTATTTCTTACCAAACAGTTGGGATACCGAAAGATTTATGCACGGTTTGTTCCGCACAAGTTAACTGAGGATCAAAAATTGTTCAGCATTTTTTATCGGCTTTTAACGACTTTTAAACTAAACATCGCATTTTAACCGTCAACCTCTTACGTATTAACCTGACTTGGCACAGTGCAACTTTTACCTTTTTGAAATCATGCATTTTCCGATTAAAGGTAATCGGTTTAAGGACCTACAAGAAATCTAAACGGCTGGTGCCGATATCCTAAAGGACATCTCGACTGACGAACTAAAGCACTCCTTCGATATGCTTTTAGACCGTCCGCATCACTGAATTGAGTCCCACGCGGACTATATTGTATAAGATAAATCAATTTTGCCAAAAAAAAATTATTATGATTTTTAAAACTTCCTATTTACTTTTGAACGCACCTTGTATATAAAAAAGGTACTGCTACTCTTTAAGTACCAGAGCTCATATTCAGTCGAAGGTAGAGGAAAGACAGTGAACGTTAATCAAATAAAAGTATATGATACGCAGGTAGGCAAACGAGGCGGGTAGGCAGACTCGAGAATGACAATACTAATTACAGCAGCCACAATTCTGAACGACCGGAAAATTCGCTAAAACGACATAGAATTTCCACAAAGAATGTATTATATAATTAATTATAATTAATGAAAATAATTACATTTACGAATTTCTTAAAAGAGAATTAACTGCTATTTACATATCCTATTTTACAAAATTTGGTCCTTTCTGATGAATAAGAAAAATCGTGTAGAAAAACTACGAATTTCGCTCCACTGTGGAGACTGGTCGAAGCTGATGGGCCAATCAACTCTTTTTTTTTTAATCCAGGAGGACGCAAAGCCAAATCGGATTGGTGTTATATCCATTGTCCCTATTGAAGTTATTAGGGTGTTTTAAGATTACGATTGATTCTCTATGTTTTCTTGAAAAGATATATGTGTTTTTGCGATGACGGTTGTTTTGACAAATAGAATGTTATGTTCCGTTTCGATATAATACTCAGCTAGTGCTGATTGTGTGAAATGTTCTAGCAGGTGGTTCAAATATGGTTTGGATTTTGTGTTTGTTAAGAATGTTTCCTATTTGTTCAGTGACACCTTGGATGTAGGGTAGGATAGTCGTCGTTTTTCTCTCTCTTTCTTTAGTAGGTTGTCTTGACTTGTTTTTTGATTGTATTTTTCTATTGCTTTATCAATTTGTTTGTGTAATCGTTCTGTATTAGAATTTGCTTAACGTCTTGTAATTCCTTGTGTAAGTCATCTTTATCTGTAATGGAGACAGCTCTCTTTACAAGGGTTATCTGTAATGGAGACAGCTCTCTTTACAAGGGAATTGATGAGCAACTGTTTTTGAGATAGGTTGTGGCGGGAGCATGCATGTAGGCATCAGTTTATATGGGCGGGTGTTCTGTCAACTTTATGCCCGAATGTGTTATCAGATCTTTTGTAAACTAATACATCCAAGAAAGGCTTATTTAGTTCATCTCGTCCATGTAGCCAGAGAGCAAAGGTGTCGTCAACGTAATGGAACCAAAATTCCGCTTTAACCCTTTAATCCTAGGGGGGGGGGTCAATTTGACTCAGGCCGAAATTTCAGATCGGTACCATTTGTGAACCAAGCGAGAACACGGGTCCTTACCCCCATCTAAAAAATTGTACTCTAGAATAGAAGCCTCCCGCATAGTTTCGAGTCACTTATATCCTTCAGTCAGCTATAGGGTGCAGTCATAGTGCAGTTTGGGTCCATTTAATCCCCCCCCCCCCCCCCCCCCCCCCCCTGCCCATATGGTTCACGTATATATTTCGACATATCACACTTGAGGTAAGTTTACTATTTTTCTTTTTTTCTGTACCAGCGAGAGTCCGGTGAATGCTCTTATTACTCCTTATAAGTGAACGTATAAAAATTCATTATTTATTACATTTCAATCAAGTTAGAACGATAATAGGAGCACGAACGATAACAGGTGCATTTACCTTACTATTTCACTTTATATTATTTGAATAAGAACAATCATGGTCATCTCTGTAGAAGGGTCAAACAAGAACGATGAATTTTTTCAGATTTTTAGAAACACGTTTTCGATTTTTTTAAAGCATCGGGTCGAATCGAACCACCCTCCCCTCTCCCTACGGTTATGTGGCACAAAAAAAGCCCTACGGTTAACGGGTTAAGCTTCAATTGGTTTAAGATTTTAGTTTCTACATGTTTCATAAAGATGTTGGCTATTACAGGTGAAATTGGGGATCCGATTGCTGCTCCTGAGCTTTGTTCGTAGAATTGTTTAGTTAAAGAAAATGAAGTATTGTTGAGACTGTGCTCTAACAAAGGTATGACCTCGGAAGGGAAGTTTGTAAAAGATTTAACCCTCCGTTTACAGGTAGGGGATTTTAAGGCACAAACGATTTTTCAAATTGGAATGTCTCGCCTTTGGGAAAATATCGAAGTTCGGTTCCAGCCACTAAAAAATGTAGGTTGTAATGGGTTCAGGTTTTGTGAGCCGCGCTGCAGTCCGTTAGTTAACCTTTGAACCATACGCAGTGAAAGTGCGTACCCTGTCTGGGTTTGGTCAAATGATATGCGGTCCAATGTTTTTTGATGCTCCCAAGTTATTTTTCAATTGTAATCTTAGAACACCCCAATAACGCCAACACTAACAATGTATATAACACAAATCCAATTTGTCTTTCCGTCCTCCCGGATTAAAAAAGACTTGATTGGCGAAACATGTTTGACCTGTTCCCACGGTGGGGCGCTCTGGCCAATCACAGGCATCGTAGAGATTATACATACGAACAACATAACCTGATACCTCTGTCTTAGGTTAGCCCTGGAAAAGTGAACTACAATGTTCACGAAACGTCGGCAAAATTCGTAGTTTTTGCACACGATTGAGACCCGAAATATATCCTTTTAGCAAAATGAATCATCGTGAAAGCATTACAACTATTAACAATAACCATTGTTGCTGGCAGTTTACATTTATGACTTTAAATGCGATTCCGCTCAGAATTAGTGAAAACCCTAACGTTTACTGTACAAAAATTAAACGATGTGACTATTTGTTCGTAACATTTCTTAAGATTGCGGAAGCATGAGTGTAATCGTTTGCGTTCTAGTATACCCAGGCCTTAACGATTTATGAGCAACGGTCTTTTCTTCGCTGTCGCTAGGTAGGAGTCACACGCGACTGGGTTCTGTTCGCCAGGTAACAATTTACAAGCTTGAAATGAACATTGAAGCCGCACGTGTGCTGTCGTTTTTCAGGTGGACTTTCACTTTCCACTGTGTGCCGCGGCTCAGTTTTTTCTAAGTCAAATAGCAGATGAGGTTAGAACGCCTGGGCCAAGAAATAAAAATTCATGAATGTTTGCCAAATATGGTTCATGATTATAAATATAATTTATATCAATGAATTTACTTTACCCGACATCAAGTTATAGTCCAAATTTTTAAACTTTTCGGCAAGGATTCTTAACCATTTAAAATAGACACATACTGTTAGTTCTAGAACGGCTACACAATTTTCGTGGCGAGCAGATTTTTTTTCTTTATGAATTTGAATTTTTTCATTGTTTTCAAAAACAAAGAACGTTTTATTTGCAAGAAAAAATCGATCTTTAATAGCAAAACCCGAAGTAAAAATTGAAACCTCTTAATGAGGACAAAACTATATAAATTTGAAGATAAAGTTGGTATTTTTTGAAAAGAAACTTCAAAATTCTGCTATCTACATTATAGAACGTGTCTGATTTGAAATGCATACAGTCTATAGACACATTTGTTTGGCAAGAATGACATTCTTATTCGCAGGTAAAGTTTATTTTAAAAAATTCCCCCTTCTTTATGATCGGTAACATTCTACAAGTTAGTTTATCATTCTTTGTTTAAGCCTGTTATTTAATTTTATATTGCGTTCCGCGGTCCGAGCCAAGCGGCGCGGCGTTCCGGGTCCCAGAGATGTGTACGCCGCCTGTTAAATTTTTCACATCGCAATATAAAAATAAATATTTATTAATTATAAATGAAAACTTCTGATTGTATCTCAAATTAACACACATATAAGGCGGTCTCTGGAAAAACAAACTAAGTCGAACTCAATTTTCATGCTTTGATATAACTGCTCGAGAACGTATCTTCGTATTGTAAACATTAAATGTTTTTAAAATGTATCCTGGTTTGTAAAAACACATTGAAAAATTTCTTTCATAATATTGTGCCAAAAGCTAAGTCAACTTACGTGATTTTTATCAAGAACAGTTTAAGTAAAATACCTGAAACATCTGAGTTCTAAAGGGCCAGAAGGAAAAGGCAAACACTGACAAAACAATGAATCCCAGTTTGATTATTCTTCTCAAAAATAGGTTGCTTTTGTGGCACCATCTGAGAAGCCACACAGCATAAGCAGGTGCCACATAGACATAAATATGTTTCAAGTTTACTAAAATAGCAAACCATGCTGCGCCTTTTAAAACATTTCCCTGAAAAAATTAAATGATATACTAATTTATAGATTAGCAAAGGTAATTAAGAGATCAGAGAAAGGACGAATAAAGTTGTTTTGCGTACAACCTATATATTTAAATCTCATCAGAAATATTAAGAGCAGTAAGCTTGAACAAATCGATTATAATTAATACATGATTTATTCAAGTTGCAGGTAAGCCAAAATGTAAAATCACAAAATAAAGCAAAGCACAACTAGTTGGAAATTTAGGAATAAAAGAATACATTTTAATAGAATTTTTTATTACGAGCAGTGAATAACATAAGTAATTATTAAAATAATTCAATAAATAATATCTTTTAATTCATACAAAAATGTATTGATACATTAGAGAAAGAAAAAAATCCTTGGAAAAACGCATCTATAGTGCTTGGCTTTAAGCAATAAAACTATCCTTCTTTCCTTATAAATCATAAGTAGTGAGTAAGTAATAATAATATTGGTGTCGCGATAGGGCTTGAGCTATCCTCTCATGACTTTGACGGCTATGTTGGCCGTAGCATTGCTACTGACAGGGTTTCCCATGCCAAAAGAGGCTAATAACGAAAAGAAGAGGGACTAAGAAGAACACCAAAACCCAAATAATAGTAATGGAGAGTAAATGAAGCTGGGGGAGCCACAGCTCCCCCAGCTGTGGCTCCAGGGGCGCCCCGACGGTGGCGATGGTGAGCTGCGATGTGGTCAGACACTTTTCACTAATCAAACAGCTGGCCAGCAAGAACATTTGCGACAAAAGGTAAGCAGTGGAACATTGACTGTGCCTGCTGAGGATGCTTTACCTAGCGTTAGCTATTTGCAGCCAATCACCTCGGCAGAAATACCGTGGGAGGGAATCAATTGGGATACCACATACAACAGGACTAATTTAGACGTGACAGAAGACCAAGCAATTCAGATTAAACAAAAGTTTGATTTTGCGTAGAAACACGACGGCATTGAACATCAGTTAGAGGAGGCCGCATCTGTACCTGGCGAGTGTGCACTTTGCGTCAACAAGGTGTTTTTAGAAAATTTTATAAAACGTTTTTAGAAAATACCCACATCTAATGCCCGGCTTTAAGATCCAGGGTACTACGTATATGTTACCTACAAAACCAGACGCTCAAAATGCATCTGACTTTCGACCAATAGCCTGTCTCCCAACAATTTATAAATGTCTTACAGCTCAAGCTCGTAAGCATCAAAGGAACTAACACATGACATACATTTACTACAAGCAAGCGTTTCCTTCCGTTCCGCATGACTATTTGCTTGAAGTCTTACAACTTTACAAAATCTGTCACGCATTATAGACTTTCCAAGTCAGGCGATGGGGCTCTGGGGTGCAAGAATCAAGTATTTTGATCATGGAAAATCACAAATAACTAGATCCATACGCATTAAGACGGGTATATTTCATGAAGACTCCTTCAGTGCACTATGGTTCTATTTGGCGTTGAACCCCTTGAGCAAAATACTAAACAGTATGTCTCATGGGTTCAGAATTCATGATAATGAGGATGGTCATCAAGTAACCCATCTCCTGTATATGGATGACCTGAAGCGGTACGCTAGTTCAGGCTAGAAACTGCTGCAAGTCATCGACGTTACGGAACAGTTTTCCAATGATATCCACATGGCGTTCGGACTAGATAAATGCAGAACAGTGCATTTAAGAACGAGAAAATGACACCGAGGCAATGACTGCAGGCGAATTATATAAATATCTGGGTATTCTTGAATCTAAAGGTATTCAGCATAAGGTAGTTAAGAAAAGCCTAGCGGCTGTCTACACTACGAGACTCAGATTGATTATGAAGAGTTTTCTCAACTCGAAGAACAAAATCAGGGCAATTAACAAATATGCCATCCCTGTCCTGGCATACTAATTCGAGCTCATCAAGTGGAGCAGCACCGAATGCACCACGAAGATTCAGCGATTGAAAGGGTAGTTCTACCACGACATAGAGGGGGTAGGGGCGTTGTAATGTCAAAAAACGGTATGAGTCACAAGTTACACAGTTGAAGGACTATTTTAACAGCAGACGAAATGTTGCGCTTTACAGCAACATCTGCAAAGCGGATCTTGACTACACGCCCTTAAACTTGTCCTTACATGGGGCCTTGAATTTTAGGGCAGAAACCATAGAGGAATTAGAAATACAATGGAGGCAGAAAGCAATCCACGGCTTTGTCATTGCGATACACGATAAGGTGGTGAGCACCGAGAATTATCGCAAACATGTGTTAAATCAGGACGTTGTTGGCCAGTGCCGATTATGTGGAGATACCAACGAATTCATCGAGCACATTATTGATGGCTGTGGCGTAGTGGTTCAGAGAGAATATACGCCCAGACATAATGATGTAGCGGGCATTATACATCAACAACATGTCCTAAACCTAGGACTCTTAAAAGAATGGATGCCTTTCTATAGAAACATTCCAGTGCCCCTTTTAAAAAGCGAAGATTACATCTTATATGGGGATGTTACTATCCAAGAGGATCATTACATCCCGGCCAATTGACCTGCCATCATGATGCAAGAAAAAAGGTGAAAAAGTCTACATCATCGACATTGCTTGTCCTCTTAACCGAAATTTGCATTCAATCTATACAACCTAGATCCACAAGTATAGCGAGTTAATGAATGAAGTAAGACCATATGGATGAATGTAAATCGTCCATCTATACATCCCATTGTGATTTCGGTTATAGGCAATGTGCACGCAAGATGCACTGAACATCTTAAACATTTAGTAGTCAGTGGGGTATTAGCAGCAGTTCAGAAAGCGGTTCTATTTAATACCTGTCACATTGTAAGCAACTTTTTTGACCATCAGGAAGTAAGCGACTAGAAACCTGTAGAGTGGCAGATGGTAGCTCTAAGAAAGCATCTAGAGGTGAATGCTGTCACCTCCAACGCTAGCGGCCACTCGTAATCGTATACCTACAAAATCATTGCAGGAGGTTTCGAACATTGTATTGGATTGATTTATAACATCCTAATCTCATCAGTCACTTGACTTAGTCCGTGGCTATGATGTATAACCGGTTTCACCCGAGTAAAAGTTTCGAATAAAAAACATAATAATAATAGGTCAAGGGTTCGATCCTTGAGGCGGTACCTCTGAACATTTTTCTATGTACCTTCACCGAGGTTCGGGTGGTTCGGAAACACCTCAAGCTGTAGGTCCCCTCATCATGTACTTGACTGCAAACCACTCCGTCAATGATTGGGCAAAAACCCGGATTTATCCAATATGTCGGGGCACACTGCTCTCATCAAATCACTTGATTGCATTATAAAATACGTCCAAATCTGATGATATACCGGGAGAACCCCGTGCAAAAACAGTTCCAAAAATATAAAAATCCAACTCTAACCGAAAATGCCTTCGACATGTTGGACAGTAACCATTTTAAGCCTGTGACATTTTAAATAAACATATAATAATAAACCCAGTTCGTCAATGATGGGGTAGAAAGCAGGCTTTTTTCAATATTTCGGGCCACACTGCTCTCATTAAATCACTTGATTGCATTATAAAAATGCGTCCGTGGCTAATGATATATATTGGGACAGCCCCGTGCAAAATAATCTAATAAAATCCAACTCTAATAAAAAAATTCCTTCGACATGTTGGATATTAACCATTTTAGGCCTGTAACAACATTTATAATAATAATAATGAGAAGAATATCCAAACGGATCATCACAACCGGGCCAATCGACCTGACATGGTGATTCGAGAAGAAAAGGTGAAAAAGTCTACATCATCAACATTATTTGTCCACTTACCAGAAATTTGTAGTCAACCTATACAAGCAAGATTCACAAGTACAGAGACTTAAGGCATAAAGTGAAGACCATATGGAGAAATGTGAATCCTGCATCTATTCTATTGACCATCAGAAAGCGAGCGACTAAAAACTCGTGGAGTGGCAGACAATAGCTCTAAGAAAGTATCCAGAGGTGACTGTTGTCACCTCCAACGCTCGCGGCCGCTCACAATTGTACACCTACGACATCATCGCCGGAGGTTTGAAACATCGCATTAAATTAACTGATAGCATTTTAATCTCATCAGTGACTTGACTTAGTGCAGGGCTATGATGTATAAGCGGGTTCACCCGAGTAAAAGTTTTAGAAAAAATAAATAATAAGAATAATCGGCCGAGAGCTTCAGCCCTCGCTGTCAGAAACGGTGCATTGGGCGTACCCAATTCTCTGACACAAGAGAAGAAAGAGCAGCCAGTTTTGGCGGCAATAGATTTCGCTGAATGGGTGGATGAAAGTCCTACTTTGAAGAGCATTTAATTTATTGCACGTTTCTGTAGCACTTTTTCTAGTTTCAAACAAAAATTGAGACTGTACCATTACTCAAATTATGACAAACTAAAAAATATTAATAATTTCAAACGTACACTCGACGCCAGCGACTGAAGAATAAGAAGCCGTAACGCCTTAAGCACCCCTAGCAAAAAAATCGGTCACTGAACATTTTGACTCGACCAGGTATCGACGTCATCTGTCGACGGATTAGACTGTCCATCGTAAGGCATTCGATTACATCAAGAATTAGCTACTTGTCAAGCTTCTTGTGTGGAAGGAGGATCATCCAAAAATAGTGACAGATGACTACTAGCTTTTATGTATGAACAGCCTTAAACTATTTTTCTCTTTAGAAGAGGACCTAACATCCTTTTGGAGTCAGCATGTGGTTACACTAAGGTTATTGACTTGAGCTTTAGACTGAACAAGTGTACCTTTGTCCACCTACACAATGAAAGACTAGGAACTACGTCATCGCGTGATGATCAGGATGTTCAACTTACACGTGGAAATACCATTCAACATCTTGGTAATGCAGAAATATTTGCATATCTTGGAAACCGCAAGCGGAAGCCCAAAATGTTTCTCAGTGGATGTGTATGCTGTTGGTGTACGCCCGTCTTCCCATATGCCTAGGGGGACTGGAGTTAATTGTGGAGAATAGCCAGTGTCAAATCTACTGTAATTTCTCATTCTCCGCCACTCAACGTATGAGTGCTTTAAAGTCCGATAATGTCCTCCAAGATCTAAAGAACAGAAATGGGATTGATTGATTGTACTAAGGCTATCAATTCTACCTCATAGTTTTCATGTTCGACTGCCTTGGAGATACAAAAGCTCTATTTCTCAGCCAACTCAACAAGTATTTAGAGGTAAAAGTTTCACCTCAAACTGTTCCATCTGCCGCATAAGAAAGGACAGAAAGGACATCTGCGTCATGAAGTAAACAGCGGAACATCAACTGTACCTGCTGAGGATACTTTGACTAGCATTACCAATTAGCAGCCAGCCACCTCAACAAAAATATCGTGGAACAGCCTAAACTCGGATATCACAATGAAATAAAAATTGATGTGTATCTATTATGAAAGTGCAAAGTTGGAAACGAAAATCATCAAACCATCAAACACATTATTAGTGGCTGTCGCGTAATGGCTCAGAGAGAATATACTCACAGATATAAAGATGTGGCGGGTATTATACATGAATATTTTGCCTAAAACCTAGGGATATTAGGATGGCATTATCCAGACAGATCATTATACCTGAACCAATTGACCAGGCATCGATATGGGTGAGAAAAAAAGACCGAAAAGTCTACATCACCTTCATTGCTTATCCACTTTACCAAAATTTGCAGGCAACCTATACAACCAAGAACCATAAGTATACCGAGATAAGATATGTAGAACGGAAATTATGGAAGAATGTAAAACATGCATCTATTCATCCTATTGCGATTACGGTTACAGGCAATGTGCATGCAAGATGCTCAGAACATCTTGAACAATTAAGAGTAAGTAGGGTACTGGCAGTAGATCGGAAATCTGTTTTATTAAACACCTTTCGCATTGTAAGAAACTTTTGAGACCATCAGGAAGTAGGCGAATAGAAACCTATGGAATGCCAGAATACAGCTCTAAGAAAGCATACAAAGACGACTAATGACATAAAAAAAGAATTCTATACTACACGATAACCCTAATTTCGTTACAAACACAACTTATTGCGAAAAGCCCGGTGAATGCGAAAAAAAATGTTAATGAAAAAAAAACGTTTTTTAAAATATTCGGATGTAAGCATTTTAAGCCCGAGAGATTTACGATTTTTATTATTTCTTTATAGTATAGTATAGTAGCCTTGCCATATTATTAAGACAAAGCTAAAAAATTACAATTTTCACATTAGTTTTGTCATTGATTGCAAGTACTTTAGGCGTTTTTGTGTTTTTAAACTCCTAGTTCGCTAGATTTGCTAGATCCGCTAGACGAATTAGCACCTTTTAGGGTAAAAAAATTCACCGTTCTCGACTGACCTGAAAAATCTCAAGATATGAATCCGATTGAGAACGTTTGGAACTTTATGTAACTAAAGTCAGTAAGCACGATCCTACGACCAAGTAAGAGCTAATTCGGATAATCAATCAAAATAAAATATATCCGAAAGATAAAGAGAAAATTTGAAAACTGTTTCAGCAGTATTGCTTGTCGCATTGAAGTTGTATTATCTGCTAAAGGTTGCTATATGAAATACTGATTTTTAGGCCAAAGATACAAAATGACTTTTTTATCATTTTAAATAAGACACACATTGATATTGAGACATTTTTTGAAAAATCTTAGAGAACAATATTATTGATGATAAATTTTATTCAAAAAATAATTACCTACATTAAACTCAAGCATTTGTACAATGATAAATGACTTTTAAATAGAATACTAACTTCGTATGCCCATCTTTACCAGATAGTAAAGCTTCAATACGACCTAAACTTTCTGGATCGGATTCATATCTGGAGAGTTTCCCGATCAGTTGGGAAAGGTGACTTTTTTCCACCTAAAAACGTGCTAATTCGTCGGGCGAATCAGTCAAATCTAGCGAACTAGGAGTTTCAAAACACGAGGACGCTCAAAGTACTTACAATAAATGACAAAAAATAATGTGAAAAATTCGAATTTTTTAGCTTTGGTCTAATAATATGGCAAGGCACTGTAATAACCCTGGTGACGGTGTTATGGTGTAGGCGTAGCGATAGGGCTTAATATTTCCTCTCATGACTTTGTCAGCTATGCCTGATGTAGCATTGCTACTGCCAGTGTTTCCTATGCGAGATAGGCAGTGAAAGGAACAGAAAAAGACTTAGAAAACCATGAAAACATATGCAATACATGGAGAGTCCATTAGGTATTTTGAAACGATGGTCGTTTATTACCGAGGATCTTCGGCGCGCCACTAGAGCCACCTTTGGAGGCAAAATTATGCGAGGCGAAGGTAATGGTGAGGTGCGAAATGGTCAGGCAGATCTTAGAAATCAAAATGCTCGCCAGCGAGAACATCAGTGAAACAGTGAAAGATTAACTATGCCTGCTGAAGATGTTTTGGATAAAATTAGCAATTTGCAGACAACCACCTTAACAGAAATATCACAGGAGAGCATCAACTGGGATACCACAATAAAAGAGGAGTTAGTCCATCTCTAATACGAAAGCACAAAGTTTAATAGCGAAAAAGGAATACAAATTTAAGACTAAGTATCCTGCAAAGTATCCTCATGTACAGAAAATTGCAGTAATAAATCGTGTCGCTAAGGTATAATATAACATAATGTAATTATGAATATAAAAAATAACTATAGTGTAACATCAGAAATAATTTACTTATCCCAAAATACCGATAAATAGTAATTATCGGTAGTGTGCACGCATTATGCACATACCATCTCAAATATCTAGGACCCAAAAAGCGTGTTTACTAAACAACTATCGCATTTCAAGAAACTTCATAGAACAGCAGGAAAACGACGACAGGAAAACTCTAAGGAATGACGAATGGTTACTCTAAAAAAGCTTCCAGAAGTCATTTATGTGCATTTCCAAATACACCATAATCCAATTTTGTGACTGCTACAATATTGTCGAAAGAGTTTTAAACAGTGTATTAACTTCTTAACATCATTCTATTATCAGGCACTTGACTTAGGCCTTGGCCGATGATGAAAAACAGGGATCACTGCAGAAAAATACTGGTCGAGGACCAAATTACTTGAACAGATGAGGTGAAAGAGGCTCTGGTGAGATTCTTCCGAGTTGATTCCTCAGCGGACATGAAGCTGTCCATGATGAAGAAGCTTTTCAGGGTAACAAAGAGGGCTTACAACAACATGGACAAAGCGCTCGGTGAAACATTTGCGTCCGGAACACATTAACATCAATTTGATTTCCTACAGGGTCTACTAGAAGACCGTTGAAACACGCTGCTACCACTACCAAGACTGTTGTCACCTGGCAAATAGTTGCAGTAGTGCTCATAAGACGAAGAGCTACTAGAGTCAACAATTCGCAATGCTGACTTAGCGCCACGCGAAGAAACTAGCCCCTAAATGACCATCCGGGGAGTATAAGGTACCAAGCGTTCAGATATTTAGCTTTGAGGAGGAAGCCGCCTGAATAGTTAAAACGGTAAAACGAGGTCGCTAAAACATGGCTTAATGTCACTATTGGCATTAACCCTAAAGAAATGTGAAAGCGGCTTCCGAGAAATTTTGTGCGTGAAAAAGAGATCCTTGATCCCTTGATGTGCGGATCTATTTAACTGTTTCAGGACTGTAACCTGCTTGGATTACCAACCTTAATCTAAATTGAATTCTGTATCAGTTTCTAAATACAGTTTCACTCATTTTACGCTAAGTTTGTGCTGCTGTTGGGATTTATTACAGAATGTTATACTTGCTTAAGATCCTTTTATTAAAATGTAAGTTACATAACACTATTACAGAAAACTGTCATATATCTAAACAATGAGAAGCAAATTAAAATTTTTTTGGAAATCCAAATAGATCTTAAAATAAAAACATCCAAATAGAACTCAACATCAGTAAGGATTTAATGTACCATCAGTGAAACTCTGTTCGCTAATCGAAATAGAACCTATAAGACTTTGATCAGATCAGTCTATAGAAATTTCCAAATAGAATCTATTGAACTTTAGGGTCGGTCGGTTCTTGTTTGAAAATTCAAAGACAAACTCACATATTCTTTCACGCCCAACACAAGCGAATCCATGTTTGCTGGAGATTTCAAATGAAAAATATCAGACTCTGGAGTCTGTCTCCATGACACATTCTTTCAAAATAGATGTGATTTTCCTTTTGGATTCATTAGATATTTAGTGAATCATTTTGGGATTTCAAATGCTTGTAGCAGTTGAGGCGCTTCCTCAGGCTTGAAAATTAGCTCATGTATTGCTCAGACAAGCTTTTCTCCTACAATTCTGAATTGTATAATTTCATATTTCAACCACAGAATATAAATGCTTAAATACAAGACTGACCAGAGAGCTTGTTTCGAAAAATGGCCTAGTTCTTGTTTTATTCTAATTACTTGAAAATTGATGCATTTCTTGCGCCGGGGAAGTAGCAAACCGCCACTATGAGTGTACTCATGGTGAGCATAGTACTAGATCCTCTATCTCGCTATTAAACTACAGGTGATCTAGAGTGTTATTTTTTCAACGATACTTAAAACATCGTAAAACCAGGATTGAGCCCAGGATTTAGATTGAGCGCCTGTCATGCCTCACTCAACTTTCCTATTGTTAGTGATTACAGTCGGTTCAAAGAAATTAAAAGTAATCAAATAAAAAGGAATTTAATTTCAATATTCTGCATTCGGTTCCTTACATAACGAGGAGAAGATTAAAAAAGACAGAAGAAAATCGGTTAATCTGTTTAATTTCTGGATATACCTTTTTTCTCTCTTCTCCGATTGTACGAAAAAAAATACTGAAAAAAGATACTGCGCCCATGATTGGAAACTGTTGAATCGGAAAAGTATGGAATTTCCATTTATTTTAATTTCATTTTTTTATTCATTTCATTTATTCATTCATTCATTTAATTTTTTAATTTTTGATTCATTATTTTTATTTCATGGTAACAATTTTTAATTGAAAACTCTGCAATCATAGACAATCATCATTTTCCTATCTTTTTTCTGGAATCTTTATTTGTTTCAAATACAACTGTTGCATCATAATGAATGTGCTCTTGGTTAGAATGTATTAAATGTTTTGCTTTAAGATTCATATCTTGTGGTAATTTTTATTGCTATTCATTCGAAAAATTAAAATATTATTCACAGAAAGTTTTTAGAACAATTTCCTACTCCATACAATGACAAACAATAATAAATTTAAATCAGAAAATACGATCATTTGTTACATTTTTTGGAATTAAATTATTTAACTAATTTACAGTTCTGTAAACCATTAAAAATTAGTTAAAAAATAATGGGAACTATTCAAATTATCCAGTAGTAACTATTTGTATGAAAAAGACGACGGATACTTGCTACAAATTAACAATAATTAATGTAAAAATGTAGTTTTTTATTCTTGGGTCATATTTTGGGCGCTGTGGAGGATGAGGTGAGGGAGGGTGGGAAATAAAATTTATTAGCATGGATTTATTTCGCAAACATTCCATCTTGTAAATCGATTGCAAATATATTATTCATCTTCATTTAAGTTTAACATAGTATAAACTGTACACATTGTGCCATTTAATTGTATAATTCTATGGCTAGGTCCCCACTTCGAAAAAATAGGCTCCTCCGCAGTTGTGTTTGACACAAATAAATATTCAAGAATAAATATAGGAAAATTATGATTTTCTATTATTGCAGAGTTTTCAATTGCAAATTGTAACCATGAAATTAAAATAATGAAATGAAAATGAAAAAACGAATTGAAATGAATGAAATCAATAAGAAAATGAAAATAAAATAAACGAAATTCCATACTTTTCCGATTCAACGGTTTCCAATCAGGGGCGCAGCATCTTTTTTTTTAGTATTTTTGTCGTACAATCGGAGAATTTTCTTCTATCTTTTCTAATCATCTCGTCGTTATACAATGAACTGAGTGCAGAATATTAAAATTAAATTCCTTACTATTTGATCATTTTCTTTTTCTTTAAACCGACTCTAATCTCTAACAACAGGGAAGTTGAGTGAGGCATGGCAGACACTCAATCTAAATCCTGGGCTCGACCCTGGGTTTACGAAGCTTTAAGTACCTTTGAAAAAATAACACTCTAGATCACCTGCAGTTTCATTGCGAGGCAGAGGTCCGAGTACTATGTTCACAAAGAGTACACTCATGGTGGCGGTTTGCTACTTCCCAGGTGCAAAAATGCATCAATTTTCAATTAATTGGAATGAAACAAGAACCTGGCAATTTTTCGAAAAAAGCTCTCGGTCAGTTCTATATGTAGGCATCTGTATTCTGTGGTCGAAATATGAAATCATACAATTCAGAATTATAGGACAAAATCTTGTCAGAGTAATACCTGGGCTAATTTTCAAGCCTGAGGAAAGACCTTAATAGCTCCTCGAAGTATTTATTCGTCCAAATATATTCGTTTTTGCTTCTTTAGTTTTAAGTTTTGTTTGAACTTATAATAAATTTAGATATTAGCAGAGTTCTGGGTCATAAGGGCGCTAGTGCCAAAATTCGACTTTCACAACTGCCGAGGAATGCTAGTGTCACAGTTATGGCGCGCCCTAAAAAGCGCCCACCTTTTACTCAGAAAGAATTGCATATATTTTTTATTCTTCTATTTAAAAAAAAGGAACTGCCTTCAAGCTATTACTAAGATCTATCGAATCGCGAAAGGATCGTGTGCAAAAAAGCATCCATCTGCACAAAACTTTTGCCAAATAACAGCGCGTTCAAAAACCGTCGGAACCGACACAGAAAAAGCTGCATAACTTTTTTATTTTTTCAAATGGAAAAAGAAGGTTCTCCTGAATTATTACTTACATCTATCAAACCCAAAAAGAAACATCCTTTAATAAACAACCACTTCCGAGAAAACTCCTCTTCAATGGTACGGCGTGTTCCCGAAAACAAAAATATTTACACACAAAAAGTAGCATACATTTTTAAAATATTAAAATTTAAAAAACAAGGAAATATTTTGAGCTACTGCTAAGCACTGTTGAATTGTGAAAAGAACCAGAAAAAAGATCTAATTACTTTATTCAAAAAAATAAAACATGCATTTAGATCCACATCTAAGTCGAATTGGACCATTATCTTCAGCTGAGCCATTAGTTTGGTTAAAAAAAAATCAGTTTTTTGAGCTAAAAAAAACATTTCCAAAATTTAGCACTTACGCCCTTATGTGCCGGAACCCTTCATTTAATACAAAGAAGTAAACAACGATTTTAGAATAATAAATATAGTAAATTACCTTTTTCGTAAATTTGGATACTTTTGCTAGTGAATATAGTAGAATACCCAAAAAGAATCCATTATACTGGAAATGAACGTGATCGACAATCAAGAGTCCGACATTGGCAAGCGATAAGAACGATAAAATGAAAAAACGCTCAGCAGAATCTAGAAAAACTTTTCCAATCCTGAAAATAGTGTAATTAATTAATATAAATTAATAAAAAGTTGACCTCTACACCACACATCCTTCTTGGAGAAATGTTGATTTGAGACTTTGAAAGCGAAAGAATACAAAATTGACGTTAAAGAAGCAAGACCTTTATGACCATATTCCACCATGCAAAAATTACATCTAACCGTATAGTCCTATGATTTGAGAATGCGATTTTACTGACCGAAATCCGTTTATGTCACTTGAGGTGTGGTGATTTTACAGTGGATTGTAAGTTCACTCTTAAAGTTTCGACAGCCTTTTTTACAAAGTATAAAATGATTTTTCAGTCACACATGCAGCTAAGTTTCAACCCTGGACGCTACAACTTTTGTTTAAAATATTTGTTTGTTTGTAAAATAATAACTTTTAGAGTTAAAAGCAATGATAAGTGTAGCGTATACATAAAGATTGCATAAATGCTATATTATCACCTGAATTTTGAGTTATTATCGAATAATTATTAACTGTTAGCGACCTTATTGTTTTCTGCAATCCTTGATTGGTGGTTCTTCTTCGCCTGAATCCTCTTCTTCCTCAGTTTGCGAATGGTAGCTTCGATTTCTTCCTCTTCGCCCTGTTCCTCGGTGTCGCTCAAAATCTCTTCAAAATTTGCACAGTCCAGTCCATTTATGACTGGAGTAAATCCAGTCGTGCTTCTCTTTTATCTTCATTCTTCCAGATACTTCGTAGCGTCATCTTAAGTTTGAATCTGATGTTAAGTTTGAAATGAATGTTGTCGTTCGAGCATTTACATACATTATAACGGACGGGACTGAACAAAGGTTGTCGGGATTTTTAGCGACTCCGAGGAAGAGTAAGAAAAGAAGGAATCGAATCTAACATCTGTATACTGTCGCAAACTAAGGAAGAAGAGAATCTAGGCGAATAAGAAAAACCACCAGAGAAGGATTGTACAATAGAAACAAATCCGATACACTCATCAATTCGTTAATTCATCCATCCATTCATCCATTAATTCATTTATCAATACATCTACCTACCAATTTATTCATCAATCAATCCATCCATCAATGTCAATTAGGCCAAATAGGGAAATCACAATAAAAAACGTGAAATTATACATTATTCTTATAAAAATAATAATAACATATTTAATAGGCAATGCCACCCACAATAGGCCTCTCTCTGATGGAGACCATGGTTCAGTTGAACGGTACTGACTCCTAAAACCAGAGTTTTGTCAAATCCAAAGAACTACTGGCTAATAACTTCTTCAAACATTAGCTACAAGCTATTCACTGGTATCCTCAATGAGAGCATATCAACATGCATCCAGTCGCCACGGAATGCAATAGTTGAACAACGTGAATGCAATAATTGAACAACGCGAATGCAAGAGAGAGCTGGCAGCTTGCATGGAGAACATTTCAATGGATAGGTTTATTACCCAGGATTCCATCAGATACCGACGCAATCTGTACATGGCTGGGATTGACTACCTATTGACTAACATCTGAAAAAAGACAGGTGACTATCAACTATGTCACCTATAAGAGGGGGGTCTTTTAAGAGGACCATCTAAGTCTCATACTTTTTTAATCTCCCTCTTGCCTCTATCTATTGTGCTCCGATTCAAAAGCTCTGGATACCTATGTGGTCCTTAAAACATAAGAGGACCTTAACATCCATGTGGCGGCCGTAAATAGGTACTCCAAAGTGATTGTCATGCGCTTTGGACTGGAGCAGTGTGTCTGCACCTACCTACACAATGGAAGATCAGAAACTGTATCATCGCGTGTCGCTCAGGATGTTGAACTTATAGGTGGAAATACCATTCAACACCTTGGCAAAGCAGAGACATATGCACATTTTGGAATACCGCAAGCGGTAACCCTAGCTGTAGGTGTGACAAAAATGGCCCTTCAAAAAAGTGTTGCCGAATTCTCAGAAAAATGTGGGTTTCCAAATTATCTGTAAATAATAAGATCCAGGCGACAAATATTCTCGCCGTTTCTATACTGCTCTATACGTCTGGTGCTGTCCAATGGAATGTCGACAAGTTGAAGCAGCTTGGCCGAAGTATACACGACACGTGACAGTCCATCGGAGCCAACATCCTAGATCTTTTGTACCTCGTATATACCACCCTCGAAGATAAAGGGGGTAAAGGTTTACTAAGTTTACCGAGTTTACCGAGAGCGCATAATGAATGCACCTGTAGGCGAAAGACACAATGCGGCTCGTAAAGGTTTGTATTGCCATCTTCGGCACTTCTAAGGTGTTGATCTAATACCCATCTTGTCATAAGCCCAGGGAGAGAGCGAGTCCGATGTGGAGAATCATCAGTGTGAGATCTACTGGAATTTCTCATTCTTCACCACTCAAAGTATGAGTGCTACGAAGTCTGATATTTTCCTCCAAGATCTGTAGACGAAGATCATTTACGTAATTGAATTCTCAACATCAGCCGATGGTAATATCATGGCCAGAAGAAAGAAAATCGTTCAAAATATTAGGCTCTTCTTTTCGAGCTGAGGAGACTGCCCCAAGGTTACAAAATCCGTCAACATTGTTCCTCATAACATTCTGCAAGGGTTGTGAGCTCTAAAAAAGTATCCAGAGTTGAAACCTTTATCTACAACTATTCCGCTTGCCACATCAGGTCATCCGCGGCTAGAGATTGGAATCTAAGGAATAGTGCTGTACAATGTCTCTTGCGTAAATTTCCCGCTCTTGCTTACCTACTCGGATGGACGGAGCATAAGTGAACGACATACACACTCCAGTTATGTCGTGCTTGGTTCCTTGAAGGAAACATATTTGTAGCTTCTAGAGCCTACAACTTCTCACTTAATATATCAACATATTGGGAATTAACTATTTTAAGCCTGATCTTTACCCTACCCAAGTGAATTTCCCGGAAATGAGAAGAGTCAGGATAATAGACGGGAACCTGGTACCTAGAAGAACCATCACTCGAATAAGGTCTGAGGTTGACAGTGCATCTTGCCAGCAAATCTGGGGTGCGCAGGACAAAAAGAGGATCAAGTGGAAGCCGGACACTTGCAGGTAACAACACGGGGAAACCCCGTCAAGGGCGAACAACGTCAGGCCCACCTTTTATCGCAGGTCAAAAAAGTAACATCGAAAAACGGGTACAAGAATTACGAGCAGCACCTGCAGCCTGTGTGTGCCTGTGTCTCATTAGTGCATCACTGATGCCAACGCACAGTTCGCAGATCAAGAACCATCAATGAGAAACGGTCTGCCGACATGTAGAGTCAACAAGGACATTCTCCGGTTAGTTGGCGGCTTTAACACCAAGACACTGACTCTGTTCTTGTAGCAGAATATGAGTTCACTGCAGGTGCACTCTTGCATATTAAGTTCCTTAAGGTATTCTAGTGTTGAACAGGATTGATAATAATAGATGATCTCAAAAAAGTAGTTGTATAATGTTGATCACCGGTCCATAATTTTTAAAATATTTTTAATCAACTGAGATAAATATATATATTTTTAGTTAAAAAATTGGACAATTTATGAAACATTTTTGGTTCGAGGGATAAAAAGATCGATATTTATACATTTTTTAATATCAAAGTGAAATAAAAAAAATACGTGACATTTTTTCCATTCAAGAAGAAAGGGAAAAATGATACAAAAAAAACTTAGTTGTAAATCTGGCATGGAATGATCCATATATATGTAATTAAAAGTTTGTCATGAGGACATCCGCAGGATTTCGCCGGGAGCGGGTGCTAATCTGAAAAACGGCACCCGATCCCAGCGAAATCGCGGTAAAATTTCAGCCATAGCCACGTCTCACGACCGTGAGACAGGTGGTTACAGTCTGTAACGGAATCAATACGACAATCCGACAAAAGTTTTCCGGCATTTTGCCCGCAAGTGTTGTAGCATATTGTTGACACAAAATGATGCTTTTCAGGCTATTAACCAATGAAAGCTTGGCACCTCCAGAAGCGCTGATGATAAGGGCGATTATTTTAACAGAATATTCCGGGTACAATCGTTGCAACTCCCTTCTAAAGTCTCTATACCTCTCTTTCATTTCATTCTCCTTGGCTATGATGTTTTTGTCAGCTGGAGCCGAAAAATCGATAACGAACTTGGTTCGCTTCTCGAAGTCAAGAAGAACCATGCCAGGCCTCGAGTGTGCGACTGAAACATTTGCCGAGCATATAAAGTTCCAGTATATGCGGCAATTCTCATTCTCGACAATCGACTTTATTTTCCTAGGAGAATTTAGAGGAGAAATATTAAGGTTAATTCCGTAAGAGTGACAGAGATGGTAATAAAGCACTCTTAGTGCCGCATTGTGCCTTTGGATGTAGGTTGTTCCCGCATGAGTTGAACAACTAGATAGAACGTGTGCTAAATACTCGGGGTGTGCATGGTACGCCCTGCAGCTATCATCGGGAATGTCTTGGCTCAAAATGCGGCGACGGTATGTTAAGGTGGAAATAACAGCGTGTTGACATGCCAAAATGAAACCCTCCGTGCCAGACTTCAATCCGGTTGATTTAAGGAAAGCAAAAGTTAACTCACACGACCTTGACGGATCCTCCACATTTCTGTGGTAGATACCGTGCATCCTCTCACTTTGCACTTTGCTCACCCCTAACACTGAATTTAAGTTCGAGTGCTTCAGCAGCCTCCTCCGCTGCTTTGTACAGAAACTTTCCTTTGCCCACGTCTTCGTGATTCCTGACCATTTTAAGAAGAGGGTCTCTTCCATTTGCGACTCTATGTGCTGCACCCAGAATAATCCTGTTGTGAAGACATTCAGGATCCAATATTTCGCGACCACCTTGACGGCGTGAGATTTAGAGTCGCGGAAGAGAAGACTCAAGATGCATGATTTTATTTATGTGCATACCCTTCGTTTCCCGATATCAAGAGATCTGACCTCAATTCTTCGTCCACGGAACCACTCCAAATGAATGGAGTACTACCGAGACGGCAAGCATGTTCGTTGCAGGTACTTTGTTCCTTACCGACAGTTCGGAAGACCAAATCTGCCGGATAAGACGTTTGTATCTGCTTCGGAAAGTACCTTTGTTATAATGAAAAACCTCAATAAAACGAAAGATTATAAAAACAAAGGCTTTTTTAAAAACTTCTTCTGTGAGGTTTCTAAAGATTGTAATTTTCTTCTAATTATCTTGCATGAAAAGGCACTGAAAAAAGATACAATATTCTTTCGTACTTTTCCTTGCATATTTTAAGAATCGGATAATTTTTTATTTAAGATTTCCATGCTAACGCACTTCGTGTCACATAAGTACATAATTTAAATTGTAAATAGTTCAACATTTCTAATCGTCCACTAGAAGAACTAGAGCAGGTGCAGGTAAGCAGTCGGCTATTCAGCGGCGATTAGCGGATTGGCGAGTTAGTCGGCTAATCGACTGTGTTGGCTATTGGGCTACG
>NC_046661.1:13747228-13758320 GCF_010883055.1 Belonocnema kinseyi | reverse complement strand
AATGTTATAAATAATTATTTTTCAAGTATATCATCAAAGTGTTAAAAAAATGATTATTATAATTAATTTATGTATGTAAAATTATATATAAAATTAATTATGAATAATATTTATTATTATTACATATATTATAATATTATTATAATACTAATATTTGTATCAAGTATAACTTAAATAATCAAATTTGTTAATGATTACAAAAAATAGTACAGGTTTTCAGTACTTGTAGAGCGTGGCGAACCAAACCCGGATTTTCAATAGTGTTGGTATAAAAAATGATATGGATGATTGAGGCAAACCCCAGCAAATGAAACAGAACTTAAGAGAAATTATAGAATTCCATACAATATAATGAAATCTCAAGATATCTCCCGAAATCCTGGAAAATTTTTTAAAATAACTTGAGTGCTTCTTAAATTCCTTAAAATGATTGAAATCCTCAGAAATCTGCTCATATCAATTGGAATCTTTTAAAATAGCCACTGTACAACTTTATGGGCCCTATAAAATCGTTATATATCTTCATAAATTATAGTAAATTCTATAAATCACCATGATATTTTTTTGATATCATAAAATTATTTAAATCTTTAAAAGTTCTTCGAAAGTTTTTTAATTCTTGAAAATACCTTGACGGCCTTTAATACCTCTTTAAACCAATAAATGACTAAAATCAACGAAAAATTCCTTGAAATTTTTTTTAAATAACCTAAAATATTGAAAATGTCTTGACATTTTTAAAACTATTCAAAATTATAAGGAAAATTAAAAAAAAACCTAATATCTTTCATATAGTTTGCAATCACTTGAATTAATTGAAATGTTTTTAAACTACCATAAGAAAATATATATCCTGTAAAATCTTTTGAAACCGTTAGAATTTTTTTAAAGCGTTTGATAATTGGTTGTAATTTTTAAAATAGTTAAAAATTCCCTGGAATTTTAAAAATTATGCTAAGATATTCAAAATTCTTTAATATCTTTGATATCCTACGAAGTTACCGAAATGCTAATGAATAAGTTATTTTAAATCTATTGAAATATTATAAAATCCCGTAATATTACGTTTAATCTGATATTTTCTGAAATCCTGGAAATTTTATTAAAATACCTTCAAGACTTTTGAAAATCACTTACAAGTTCAAATCATTGTATTCCTCAGAAATCTTCTAGAATCTCTTGGAAAATTGTAACATATTTTTCGTTATATTTTCATAATACGCTTTTGATGACATTATCATAAAACATTTCCGATCATATAAAATTGTTCCATATTTTACAAAATTCTTGTCAGTTCTTTAAAAGCCCATGAAAACTTTTTTAAGTCATCTGAAATCATTCGGATCTTTCAATTTCACTTGATAAATTTTTAATCTCTTTAAACAGCCTTGGAATCTCTTTAAATACCCTAAAACATTTCACATTCTTTGATATCAGTTTAACTTATTGAAATCATTAAAATATTTTGAAAATCATTGAAACTTTTTAAAGCTTTTCAAATTATTTGTAATTTAAAAAAATACCCTAATATTTTTCAAATCTTTTGGAACCACTTCAAATCATTGAAATATATTAAAAATAATGATATATTTAATTTATCCTGAGAAATCTTTTGAAATCCCTTGACATTTTTTCAAGGTCTCGAAAAATTATTGCAATTTTTTAGATAACTGCAAATTTTCAAAATTATTTTAAATACCTGGAAATTATTTTAATCATTTGAAGATTCCTTGGAATTTTTTTATAATATTCTTGTATCTTCAAAAATTTTTTAAACTCTTCGGAAACACTTTTATATATTTTTAAATCTTTGAAATCCTATAAAATTCCTTAATTCTTGAGAATAAATTCTTTGAAAGCCATTAAATATTATAAAATCTCGTAAAACTACATGAAATCGCATATTTTCTGAAATCCCCGTGTGGAAAATGCCCCGCTGAGACCTCTTAGGATGAGGGCCCCCGGCGGGGGCCCGCATGGATGTTACACGCTGTTCCAGCTCGGTTACCCTCAAAGATCAACGATTCAAATTTCAAAGTCCAAACGGTGAATATTTTTTCAACACAACAAATTTTAAGGTTTCATGAGTAGTCTAAAACGTGAAAAAAAAACAAATAGTACGCGAAGAAAAATGGTAATCGATTTAAATTATTTGTTTAATAATTATTTTATTGATGTTCCTGTTAATAGTTCATGTATTTTACATTTAGAAAACGTCGTATAATAATAAATAATTAGAAAAAGAGAGCTTAAAATTTGGTACCTTAACTTTTCTGAACTGTAGCTTATGAGGATGGCTTTTTCATCGAGTTTCAACTTGTCGGTTTAGCGCAGTGGTTAGCACTCCCGATTGCTAGGTGATAGATTTAGGGACAGATTTATGTAGGTTCGATACACCGTAGGTTGAACATTTTATTTGTAATATAATGTTTAAAAATTTAATATATGTATACACTCTAAAAAGGACTATTAATATCTGCAAACAAAGTACTCGAAATCAATTAATGTTTATTTTTTAAATAACTTTTTTGTCAAATGATCAGAGTATAGCAGTGCGGTACTAGTTAGCACTGAGGCAGTGCTGCGCCCATGGTGAATTTCCTATTGGAATAGTAATGTGCCAGTAGCGATATCCAGTGCTGGCCCAAAAGTGACAGCTCAGTACAAAATAGTGTTATCATCCCAGATATATCCCAGTACAGGTGCCAGCACTGGGAAAAAAAACAAAACTGCTTTCATGATAGTAACCATGAGGGATCCATGATGATAGCTCATGTTGGACCCCTATGTATTAGCAAGTCGTTGCTATGAGGCACCTCGCCTGGATTGCCCTCATGGATTCCACAAGGCATGAGGGCAATCCATGTGGACCCAGACGGGGGCCCCCTCCATTTTTCCACACGAGTCCTCGAAAATTTATTAAAATAACTTGAGCGCTTTTAAATCCCCTTAAAATCATTGAAATTCTCTGAAATCTTCTAAAATCCCTTGGAGTAAATTAAAATATCCTAAAACTTTATATATGACATAACGTCGTTCGATATCCACTAAAATTCAGCTCTGTTAGCAGAAATTGCATCTTGATTGTTTTAAGAAAAATTCTACCTTTCTGGGGTAAACATGCAACTGTTTTGATGAAAATTTGGCTATGTTGTTAAAAACTCATACTTTTTGATTGAATATTCTACTATTTTCCTAGAAATTTAACTATTTTATAGAAAATTTACTTTTTGTTTAAAATTTATATTTTGGCGTTGAAAAAATAACTAAAATCTTTTATGGATGCAAGCTCGACTTTTAAAAAATCTTTTTTTGTTAATTAAAAATTCATCTGTTTTAGCACAAATTTCATCTTTCTTGGGTAAAAATGTTATACTATTTGGCTCAAACGATTTTTCGAATCATTAGAATTGCCTCAAACAAAAGTAGCATCTGAGGAGGATGAATTATGTGAGTCATACTTTCGTCAAAAACATTCGAGAACAGCCGACGGATGTTATTGTCCATATCCCGTTCAAAGAAACTCCAGCTTTGTATATTGGTGTTATGCGATATCGCGTTGAACAAAATCTGAAACGAATCGAAAATCGTCTCGCAAAAAATGAATCGCAACGGAAAAAATATGTCGAATTTATGCACGAATACAAATCGTTGAATCATACGCAGTTGTTTAATGATCCCGAATCTGAATTTAAAATAATCAAGCTTTTGTTTATATCGCATCATCCGGTCATTAAAACCGACGGCATAACAACACAACTTCGGGTCGTATTTAATGCATCCACGAAAACAGTAAACAATACCTCTCTCAGCGATCATATGTTTACTGGACCTGCACTACAATCTAATTTACCTCTAATTCTACTGAATTGGAAGTTATAAAAATACGTATTCACAGCCGACATTGCCAAAATTTACCGACAAATATTAGTTAATTTACTTGACGTTTGGTGTCATTGCATACTATGGCGTGACAGCCCAACTCCATTGATTAAAGAATACTCTCTTTGAACTATTACGTACGGCACTTGAAGTGTACCATTCTTAGCATTACACGTATTACTGCAACTTATCGACGATGAAGGCAACGCTTTTCACGCGCATCAGACGTTTTAAAACACAATACTTTTGTTGACGATATTTCATTTGGCGCTCACGATAAAGCATCTGCTTTGATTATACGCAAACAGTTAATTGATCTCTTAGACAAAGGTAAAGTTCAAGCTCGCAAATTGTCCAGTAACTCAACAACGTTACTCAAAGGCATTGATGCGGTTAATCACAGTTTGGCGTAAAATTCCCCTTTGAGCGAGTCAGGCACTGTAAAAATTCTCGGACTTAGTTGGAATTCTACTGCGGATCGAGAATACACATGCTAACATGATGGTTTGAAGCTCCCATTGAGCATTCTTCGACTCACATACTGGGCTCTTAACTCTAGATTTGAAGCGAAATCAGTCGTGTATAAGTTTTTAGCTTGTGCTCGAGTAAGAGAAAAAATTCCAAATCAAATTATGGCAAATCTACTAAGCATCGTGTAACTCGATCCCCTCGTGTATTCACTGATTGCGGCGTAGATTATGCCGGTCCGCTACATGTTCGAATGCACAGCGAACGTGGACACAAATCGCATCCATGCTTCCATGTAATATTTGTATGCATGGCCTCCAAATCTATACATTTGAAAGTCGTCTAGTATTTTATCCCGCCTGCAGCTCGACATTTCGGTGCACTCGAGAAATTAAGCACTCTGCTGTGTTAAATAGCAGCTGCTCTTGAATCGCGTCCGCTTGGTGCTTTAACTGATAATCTCGAAGATTTTGAATCATTAACCCCCGGTCATTTTTTTAATAGGTGTTAGCCTTATTGCATTACCACAGCCGTCGTTAGTGGATTTACAAACAAATCGTCTTTCTCGATTGCAACAATACCGACAATTCTCCGAACTCTTCTAACGTCGATGGTCAGATAATTACTTGCAATCTTTGCAACAACGGTCGAAATGGCGACTCGAGCAAGATAACGTCAAAACTGTTATAAAGATAACATTGAAAAATGAAAAATAAATGAAAACCATCAAATTCCATAAATATTGCGAAGATTTAAGAAGAATAAAGAAGATTTTTAAACTGTAAAATATTGAAAAAAGTGTAGAACTATTTTAAAGCTTTTAAACAAAAAGAAACCCAGACGTAAAAAACGCGAATGTCTGGACACTAATGTTTTTCTGAAAAACTAAAAAGTATCGTCAAAAAGTGTGGAAAGTTGAATACTCATATGTTAAAGTATCACAAGACCTTAATTAAAATAATTTTGAAAGGTCTGAAGTGAATAAACAAATTTTATTTAGGTTACGATAAAAATTTGAGATATTTTCAGAAAATTGTTTACATTTTAAATAATTTTCCAAAATTTTAAGAAAAATTCCAGTCTACAAATCTTATAGAAGTAATAAATATATTTTAAAAGGGATCGAATTTCCTTAATTATTTGTAAAAGCCTGTGAAATAAAATATAAAATTTTTTAAACTTCTAAATTCATTTTTCACACATCTGAAATTTTCGAAAAAATTTCCTAATTGTGCCATACAAATTATAAAATTTATATTTATATAATTCTAAACAAACGGCTAATAATTCTTTCTTGTAAGTAATTTTACTATGTGTATGTGGGGGGGGGGGGGGGGGGGGGGGGGGGGGGTACACTGTGGTAAATGCTAGTTTTTGGGCAAACATGCATGAAACAACATTTTGAGAGCAGGAAATTTAATTTTAGAAATGATAAATATATTTTGCAATACATCAATTTTGAAAATATTAATGAACTTTTTTTAAGTTTACCATTAGGATCTTGTTTTCACCTTGCCCATGTAGTTAACCTTTTTTGCGTTTTTTTTTATTTTAATCTCCCCTGTAAGCCTATTCCACTTGTTTTTTGTTAAAAATATTACTCGGAATTAACAATATCTTCTTTTCTGGCATAATGTTTAGAATGTGTAAATGAGACCCTAGTTAGAAGAGTATTTAGAAGCCACAGAAAAAAAGAGAGCTTGCATTCAAAAATAAATGGACGTGAAAAAAGCAAGAGAAGTATGCTAGGACAGAAAACTATGGCGACAAATATTTAATAAAAAGAGTGTCAGTAGAGTGAATGAAGCCTAAAACAAAAGACCTTGAATAATAATAGGCCCGAGTGGGCAACCTGAGTCGGAGCAGTGTTGCGGAATTAACGTGTTACATAAATGAGTAACATGAGAATTCTAGATCAATCGAAACATCGTATACCTCCTACCTCACTTTGCTTGCCTCCTTACCGAGTGAGTCACGCCTACCCCGAAAGGGTAATGACTTAATGGTATAATAATAATTTTAGTGTCAGTTAGATACTGCATCGTGGGAGTATATTAAAAGTTTTTATTTTCAGAACTAATATCCTGCACGTAATAAGGTACCTAATTTTAAATTATCTGCGTGTACTATATGTCACGATTCTCATACGTCGTTTTTCTTCGTTGTCTGGTCGACTAGTAACACCAACTATTGATGACCCTAGCAAACCGAGTGAGCGGAAAGGATACTCCACAATGTATCCTTATAGTATCCACATAGTATCCCTACCGTATCATGCAACAAAAACTAAAAAAACTAAAAAAAAGAACAAAAAAACGCTTCAAATTGCAGTTACTTCATGACATTCTAATGGGAGCGGACTTTAACCCCGATCCGCGAAAGCAAACATCTTCTGGTTTAACTGACTCGCATTTTCACTAAAAATTCTGAATTGATGAGAAAAGTTAAGAAGCATATGTCCGATAGATCATCGGTGATAGAAAGAAGATGAGAAAAAACATTACTTAGTACTTAATGATATTAGGTAATGTCATGAAAAATTTGTAGACGATTCGATCACACAATGAAGAGAAAAAGCGCACGAGTACCGTAACAGCAGCGGGAGATATCGGATAAGAAGATATTTGAAGCACTATGTATTTCAAGGAATGTATGCGCGAACAAAAATACTTCAGATGTACCAACATTTAGTACATTTTTAGATGCAGGTGTTGAAGGAAGTGAAGGAGAACTTGTTTCGAGGGAAATAGCGGGTGGGCGTAAAGCAGGGTGGAGGAGTGTTAAAGGTGCTGTGCTGTAACGTAGCAGGGGTAAAGAAGAAAGGTGAGGATATCTGGAGGTATATTCAGGAATTTGATGTCATTAGACTAGTAGAGACGTAGGTAGAGAGAAAGGAATAGGATAGAGCAGAGCGATAGTTGCCAAGGGAGTATAAGTGGAAGCTACAGGAGGTGGTCAAAGTAAAGAGGAAGGAAAGGGCTAGTAGGGGACTTATAACAGGCGTCAGGGATAGATTAAAAGAAGAAGTTCATGGAGAGGGAGAGCAGGAGGGCGTGAAAATGAGGCCGTAATGATAGGAGGGGTAATGTATAAGTTTGTGACTGTGTATAATAAGGATGGGATGGAAAGGATGAAAGAAATGGTAGAAAACTTACTAGGAAAGAGAGAGAGAGAGATGAGGGTATGGTGGTACTGGGCGAGGGCTTTAATCCGACAATTAGGGGGGGGGGGGCTGTACCACGGAGGGAAGAGCTCCGTAAGAAAATCGACGGATAAGATAATAAATAAAGAGGAGGAGATTCTAAGAGACTAGATGGAGGACAGAGGCTGGTCGGTGGTGAATGGTATGGTAAAAGGGGACGAAGAGGGAGAACACACGTATTTGAGTAAAATGGGTGTATCGGTGATGGACTACGTGATTATGAATATGCAAGAGAGGCGATAGAGAAGTATCGGGAGCAGTTGGGTAACGTCAGCTTTGAGGGAGAGTCGGTTGACGCGATATGGGAGGATCTAAAAGAGAAAGTGACAGGTTGTGTGCAAAAGAAGGTATTTAGGAAAAAGAAGAAAGGCATGTTGAAGCCGTGATGGGATACGAAATGCGAAATGATGGAGAAAGGTGAAAAGGAAGTACAGGAAGTGGAAGGAAGGAACCGAGTAAAGGGAGGAGTACGTAAAAATGAGGATGGATTTTAGGGCGATGTGTAAGAAGAAAGAGCAGGAAAAAGAAAAAGAGCTGGAAGAGGAGTTGAGAAGTGTTAAAACAGAAGGGGACGCGTGGAAGATGATTATTAAGTTAAAGAAACGTAGGGTGGGGATAAGTGAGAAGATAGGGAGCAACGAATTAAACAGGGTTGGATAGGGTAGAGAACAAAGCGTGGCTGTTTAGCACACAAGAGGTAAGACAGAGGCTAAAGGGGTTATTGAAAAAAGTATGGAGGGGGGAAGGATTTCCAGAGTCTAAAGGGAGGGGTTGATCGTACCACTGTATAAGAAAGGGGTAAGAGAGAGGCAGGAAAATTACAGATGAATTACGAAGCTTTAGAGAGGGAAGGAGTACTATTGACAATATTTACGTCTTGCAGCACTTATTGGATAAAGAATTAACCAAAAAGGGTGCCAAAGTGTACGCGGTTTTTGTGGATCTAAAGGGCGCGTTCACTTCGGTGGATAGGGGGAGGATGTGGGAGGCAATGGTAGAGAGGGGAGTGAAGAAGGGCTCGATCGAGAGGATAAGGGAGGTATATGAGGAGACGAAAGATAGGGCGAGAGGAGGGGAGGGAATGTCTGAGGGATTCTGGATAGATAGGGGGTTGAGGCAAGGGTGCTCGCTTAGCCTAAAGCTTTTTGCAATTTTGATCGCGGACATGGAAAGTAAGCTAGCGGTCGGAGTGGTAGGATGAGTTAGGGTAGGAGGAGTCAGGATATGGTCACTCGCATATGCAGACGACATGGTGCTGCTAGCAAAGAGCGAAGAGGCTTTAAAGGAGATGATGAAATGGTTGAGAAGATACTTGGACAAAAATAGGTTAGAGTTAAATGCGGTACAGAGGGTGAAAGAGTTTGTGTACTGGGCTTACTGTTTCGAAGGAATGGGGGAGTGGATGGTCATATAAAAGAGAGGATGAGAAGGGCAAATGTGGTGATGAGTCAGGTTTGGGGGCCAGGGAAGAGGTTGTTCGCAGATGATTTTGAAAGGAGAATGAAATTGTTTGATTTGCTAGTGAAAAGTGTCTAATTTTACGGAGTGGACGTGTGGGGGTGGAAGGTAAGTGAGGAGGTAAATAGGATACAGGAAATGGTGGTAAATAGGATACAGGAGATGGATGTAAAAAGGACACTGGGGTTGTCAAGGAATTCTCCGAACTATATTGTCACGAGGGAGACAGAAAGAAAGAGTTTAGGGTTTAAAACAGGCACTCGAACGTGTAAATATGAGGAGCAACTTTTCGAAGAGGGGGGAAGTAAGCTGGTTAGGGATTGTTGGTAGGAGAAGGAGAATAGACGTAGTGGTGCAAAGATGGAGGTGGAAGGGGAAAGGTATTTTAGAACGAATGGATTGCAGATGGATAAAGTAAGAAGGATGCACGAGGAAGGAAGGAAGATATATGAGTTGGTTCAAAAGAATGGCATTGAGAAAGAGAAGGCAGAAGGAGTGTAGGGAATAAGAGAGTCAAGGTTTAACGGGAACTATGTGTGGATTATGCTAAGGGAGAGAGCGCATTATTTGTGTGAGAAAGGAGAGCAAGGAAGTCAGGAGCTTATAGCGAGAATGATATGCGGTTGCATGGAGGATTATGATAGGTTCTGGCTCTTTAGAGAGAAGATAATGTGTGAACTGTGCGGGAAAGGGGATGCTAAAGTTGAGTACTGGTTGGAGGAGTGTGAAGAGGTGGAAAGGAGTGGAATAAGCATGGAGGTATTGTTGCATGAAAGGGGCAATAAAAGGGTAGTAGCATGAGTGAAGGGGGTGTTGGTTAAGATAGAGAAAAAAAGAAGAAAAGAGGCAGAGGAATGGAGAAGGAAAAATTGTAAATAGGAGAGAAAGTAGGTGTAAGACAACTGTAAATATTGTAAATAGCAGTGAAGTATTAGGTGTTAGCCGCGGAGGCAGAGGCTCGCAATGCGAGGGATAGCGAGAAAAGAGAGACATGCGTGCGAGGTGAGGTGAGGCGCAGCGAGGAAGGGTAGGCTATAGAAGCGAGCGGATTAGTTATAAGGTATGGATTACCTATCTATCTATTAACTTTCCTATCGAGTAACAGCTTATCACTCATTTACACAATCGAAGCACCAGCTGCAGCAAGCCTTAGGAATTTGATTGTTTGCTCGTGGAAAATAGGGTACAGAAAGCGATATGGATGTGCAAAAGCTAGCTTACGCTGTCAGGGTTGCCTTAATGCAGAAGAAAAGATCGTTGAAGAAGAGGATATAATTGTATATTACTTACATTATTAGGTGCGGAATTGTCATACTTAAAGTCAAAACTTTTGTAATATTCCCATGAAGCTCTATGAGAGCTATATTTTCAATATAAAAAAGAGGAAGTAGGCTTACTGGAGAGAACACAATAAAAAATGCATCAAAAGCACGACCTCATGGGTGTGGTGGAAATGATATCCCAGTGCAGCATTTAAACAAAATTAATTAATACTTTCAAAATAAAAAGTTGAAGTATTTTTAGTTTACAAATTAAAGCCGAAAAACTGACCCCTGAAATGAATGTGATTTAAGGTATCCTTCAACTGATAAAGTGAGAGGAATTCAAAACAAAATTGAAAAAATGTTAATCATTTTTTCTATCGCTCAGTGTGAATCGGCCTTTTGTAACTAATAATATTTCAATTAAAATAATTCCTCAGAATATTTGTCCATTCAAGATAAACGAAGTAGAATTTTTCTTACACTTAATTTATTGGAAGTTGACAGTACAGTAATAATTTCGAATTTAGATTTAAAAAATTATTTATACCTTTAACTTTTTTGCAAGTTTATCATACTAGATAGTTTATCATATTAGATTAAAAATCTAATAGAATTCATGAGTTTTTTATGAACTAAATTACGTTAAATTATTATTCACTAAGGAATTTAATTATTATCGCATTGTAATTAAAAAATCAATATCGCGAGAATGTGCCACAGCAGCAAGCCCCAGAGTCCTATAGTATACTCGAAAGCTCCAGCAGTGGCATTAGGGAGCGTCTACATATGATGTAACGCTTTATTTCAAGTTTTTACC
>NC_046661.1:13746046-13747137 GCF_010883055.1 Belonocnema kinseyi | reverse complement strand
CCCCCCCCCTCTTACACATTTTTTAAAATAACTTTAAAATACTATTCGGAATATTCTAAAATATGGGAATCAAACGTTACAAAAACATAATTAAAAATATGATTCTGATTATTAACCCCTTCGTTGGCAGAGAGAATTCGACAAAAAGTGCCCAAAATAGCAGGATAACTTGTTATCCTTAAAATTTGTATCCTGGGGTTTTTAGGGGTCGCTGAATCTGAATATGAATTCAAAATTCAGAAATCTAAAATGGCGGATCCAATATGACGGACGAAAATACAAAAAACGGTTCGATTTGGATAAATCTTGGCATTCACAGGTTTTTCGGGTCGCTAAGTCCGAAAGTGAAGTCACAATTAAAAAAATTTTAATTGCGGACGAAAATAACCGCCATTCAAAATTTTCGAATTTTGACTTCAAATTCTGATTCAGCGACCCCAAAAACGCCCAAGTAAGACTTGAATGCAAAATCAGAGTAAGTTAAATAGGGAACAGGAAGATTGACGCATTTTGCGTCAGTGCCACACGGGGCACGGAAAATTTTGACGCATTTTGCGGCAATGCCAACGACGGGGTTTACACTTTTGTATTCTTCTTAAAGAACATATCAAACAGCTAGGACGTACACGCAGAAAAAAGAACCTTATATTTTACAGAAAACCAAGTTAAATCTACTGATCTACCAAGTACGTATATGGACAACATAACAGTTCAATAAACGTTAAAATTATAGGCAACTAAATATGACTGTCATTGTTGGTTTTTAGTACCGATTGTCAAGTCGTGCTGGGATGCGGATCAGTAGATTTTACTGATCCACTCCGCATCCTGTGCAGTTCCTGGATGCTGCAATTACGAATTATCATGTGACTTTAACGAATAATATAGAGAGACCTAAATCAAGTTGCGATCTGTAAAATATTTTTGAAATTCATTTGTAACTGAGGGTGGCGACCTCGGGAACGTCTTCTGAATACGCACCCAAGCCATCGCACAGTGGGGTGAAATCGGAAAACGAGGTTCAAAATGACATTTAGAACGCAATTATGCACCGATTTTAGAATTTTTTTTTTTGAAAAATTCAGAACTAA
>NC_046661.1:13727029-13745946 GCF_010883055.1 Belonocnema kinseyi | reverse complement strand
AAAAATTAAATAAACAAAAAAATAAAAAATCTACTCTCACCATTTTCTGAAAAATTTAGTTCTGAATTTTTCAAAAAAAAAAAATTCTAAAATCGGTGCATATTTGCGTTCTAAATGTCATTTTGAACCTCGTTTTCCGATTTCACCCCACTGTGCATCGTGGCACGCAACAAAAGTTCTCGCACTTACAGAGAATAAAGTAATGATAATATTTGTTGCAGGCACTTTTTTAGAGGGATAAAGTATAATTTAGACAACTTCACGTTTTCAAAACACATTTGTTGTCATGGAATAACAAAAGAAAGTTTAACCGTATTTGGTGACAGTTTATTCTGTAAAGTCAATTTTTGTTGCAGCGAATCTTTTATCGGAAATCGATGTAAAGTTTATCTTCTTTTTTTCTGTGTATCTCATATCTATATGTCATCTGAAAGCGTCATGGAACAAAAACACGCCTTGCTCCAATAAACTCTCAAGTGTACGCGATCTGTGAATAATTAGTGCCATCCAAAATTGTATTATTTTTATAAAATCCCTTCCTTGCTAAGTGGGAATATGAAATAACGTTAAAACTGTCATAGACATGTCAAAAAGGAATGTTTTTACGTGATGTAATCCATGCATTGCCTATTGCGCCGTGAATTCACCCGGTGGGACCATTAGTTTACTTTTAGCAGCTGTTCAAAAGTTGAGTTGGGCCCTTTGGACCCGAGTGTGGTAAGTACGTTCAGAAATAAGCTTTGGAATCAATTTTTTAGCGTATATTCACTTCAGATTAAATAATAAAGCTTTGAAAGTTTATTTGCACGGTATCGGGGCATGGCGTGCAGTTGACAGCTAGCCTGGTGGCTGATCACAGATACAGTTACAAGCCACACACAGGTTCAAATGCTGTCGTCTGCTACCCGGTGATTTCTATCTTTCGCAAAATTCAAATTTGTCATGAAAATAATCATTTCCTCAACAAATATTTTATTTTTCAACATTTTATTGATCCGAGGATCTCGCAAAACCCCGGATATTCGACAGGTTTTCTTTCTTTCGTTCGCAAATCCTTCGGAAAAAATATATATTGAGTCAGTTCCGTATGTATAACAAAAATAATTCAAAGTTGGATTTAACCAACACACTTAATATCGAAAATTAAAAAAGTTACGAATTTTTATTGAAAATAGTCATTTTTCCACCTTTTTTATTTCAACATTTTTGAAAGCATATTTAAATGTAATTTTTGGCTATACGACCACCATGATCTTTTAAAGTTAGTTTTTGAGAAGTTCTAAAAGAATTTCCAAGTAAAAATAATCAATAGTTTTTTTATAACGATTTTTGTCGCCTGAAATCGGGATATGAATCGAGAGCTCGAGATTCCGTGAAACACCTCCCGCCACTCACAACCCCATCTATGCGTCTCATATATAACCCGTCCGTGAGCCGCGTCTACGACCTATCTCTTTCCTTGAGAATGTAGTGGTAAGTGGAGAAAGAAGATTTCGTGAGTCTTACCTCTCCCCTAAAAGTCCGGTCTAACGGGTGGGCTTCAACCACTCGCCCTGAAAAATCTCAATTTACAGAATAAGCTCCCTTTCTTCGGCGCACATCACGTATTTATAATGATAACTTATATACTAATATACTACTTTGAAGTTGAATTAAAAAATGTTGCCTGTTTTGGATTATCTCATTGCATTTACGAGATACGTTATATTCATTCCAATTTTAAACATCCAAAAGAAAAAATTAGATATCTCAAATATTCGAAACTCGTAGATTCTGAGTTTCTAACTTGGTAGCCTAGTCGCGAGAGGGAGCGAGATAGGGGGGAGGGGGAGAAAGGGGAGGGGAGAGAGGCAGAGGCAGAGACAGAGACTGAAACAGAGGCAGAGACAGAGAGAGAGAGATAGATTTATTTTGAAAACTACAATATGCGTTCTGTAAACAACATTTTCAATTTTGAATGAAAAATTCTAAAGGTAATTTGGTGTGTAAGTTAATTTGGTCCCATCTCTTATCCAATAGAGAACCAACAAAAGATATGACTGGTGTTCGTCTTATGCACAATGGAACAAAATCGCGAAAAGGTAGCCAAAAGTATAAAATGTTCACAAAATGAGCCAAATTCTGTTTGGGACCGTACTTAAATTATGTAACCGCTCAAGGGGGGGGGGGGTATTTGACCCATGTACGTCATGTTCGGAAATTCGCAAATGAAACAAAGAAGCTCGCAGTAATCGTAAAGAAAGTTCGTAGGAATTTAACTTTACGCGCCAAAGAAACCTGGCGAGCGTTTACAAAAGACTATTCGGTGCATATAAAATAATTCATCCTAAATTACCACCGCAGCAGGCACAGATAAATCTGAATGAAATTCTGGAAAAAATTAAAACATGAAAACAAGTCAAAAGATCAGCTCGCTGCTGCTGCTGAAAATTTAATAAAAGATTACCTCTCTTCATCAGCAAAAAAAACGTCTCAAAAAATACTTTCGTTCCTCAACGTGAGTAAATTAACTCTTATTTTTATTTCCTTCCATTAATAACAAATATAAATTATGATGAATTATACAAATTCTTATGAAGGTTAAAGTCGTACCTGATAGAAAAAGATGCTTGTTACTTGTTACTCATATTAGTTCAGGGTGGCCGTAGATCAAGTAAAACCAGAAAATGAGGAAAAAGTCAGGGTTTTTGAAGAAAAATTTTGCAAATTTTTGTTACAAGGTCAAAATTATAGTTTTTGAATATTAATGGTCAGGGAAGATGAAAAATGGATCAGGGAAAAATTAGAAAGTTTTCAAAATAAAATTTTGCTGTAACCTTGATAACATTCTTGTTAGTCATTTATTTGCTTTGTATTTATATTTACACTACTTTTTTTGCAGGTGCTGCATCCTAAATATTATCTTTTTAGTTATACATTTTATTATTTGGTTGAGAATACAATAATTTTGTTGAGAAGTCATTGTTATTGGGCGGAAACTCAACTATTTTGTAGAAATTTTAGTTTCTGTTGAGAAATCTTTTTTTTAAGATTTATATGTTTTAATTGCTTGGTGGAAAGTTAAACTATTTTGTTAAAATTGATGTTTTTTATTTGAAAATTAATATGTTTTACTTAAAAATTTAGCTGTTTAAGTGAAAGTTTAACTAATTTATTATAAATTTGCTTTTTCATTTAAATGTTTCTTTGGATGAAAATTAAACTATTTTTTGTAATATGTTTGTTTGCTTTTGGAATTTTTTTTTTCTTAAAAATGTCACCTTGTATGTATGTGTATAGTGTCCCAAACTGAAGGTCAAGTTCATTAGCCAGCCATTTTGGCTAAAAAAATTTTTAAAAATTTCTACGGTTATTGGTAGTACTCAAAAACACAAGCAATTTCTTCTTATGACTTTTTTTTTGAAAAAAATGAAAGACTTATAGCACTCACAAAATTCAAAAAGACAAACGAAAAAAAAATTGTAAGCCAAATCACGCATGATATGAAAAAAATCAAGACAGGAAACAATGTTGCTTTTTGAATTCCTTACAAAATTATCATAACGACTTTTCGAATTTTCTGGAAAAATTTAAATTTTGATTACATAAAAAATAATGAAAAATCAAAAATTACATTGTGCGGTGAAACTATGTCCTAGGCGCGCTCAAATTTGCAAGCGAACTGCGCGCGACGAGTATGTGCCCGCCAAGCGGGCAGATTTTGCAAAATCTTTTTCGTATGTACTACATAAATCCAGTTCTGTTGAATCTTGTTCGATAGGAGCAACTTCAATAGGAGCAATTTCAGAGTACTCTAAAATCAAAGATCCAAGATCTAGAAGGTGCGCTTAATTTTGAGATACAAAAGCGCGATGCAGGTTTTGGAGACCCGGCGAATCGACAACATATAAAGAAGCTCAAACTTGATCTTGAGGATCAAAAATTAAAACTGTGAATTCTAAAGAAAAATGCAGAAAGGCAGCGAAACTTCAGAAAGGAACGAAGCACTCGTTTAAAGGAAATTTGTAGTGAAGACGAGAATGCAAATCACAAGTTGAAAATTAGAGGCAAGCGAGGACGTCCCAGAGTAGAGACCGATTAGCCTGAATTTCTGAAAGCTATTGTAGACATAGCATCTCCCGTGGCTTCTGTAGATATTCGGCGTGGTTCAGAAACGATCCGAGTATGTAAGACTGGATCAATTGCGAGTACAACTATTAGAAGTGGGATTTAGCTTGTCGCGAACTGCCACTTATTTTCGTTTGTTGCCTAGAAACTCTCATTCGTTTGAAGGAAAGCGGCATGTAGTGACGGTTCCTGTGAAGCTTTCTCGACCACAAGCTGATTTGCACAAAAGCTACGTCGATAAAAACTTTTGTATGGCCACAATAAGAAGTTTAGAGACTTTGGTTTCCATTCTTGGCCCCGAGCAGGTACCTATATGTACAATAAACTCACAAATACTACTTTAATTTCCTATAACTGTATGATTATATTAAAACACAGTTTTTTTACTTCTCAAAAGGTTGCTTTCATCTTCCAAGATGACAAAGCACGGGTCCCCAATGGGAAAACTGCAGCTCAAGCTCCGTTTCTCATGCACTTAGAGTATCGAGTGAGGTTACCAGACCATGACTGGGTCGTCGCTGGTGGACACAAATTAATACCATCGGTGTATGCTGGAATAAAAATTAAAGAAGATGGACAAGAAGACGTAAAAGATGTTTTGTACTCAGGACCCACATATATCACCGTAAAAAGTGGGAAGCACAGCTCCTCAACTGCCTCGACACACGCTAATGATCTTCAACGACTTGTAGAGCTTCAAAGTTTTGAGTCTATCATTAAGAATAGCAATGGGCTTCCAAAGCCTATTTGGATGTTGTCAGTAGATGGTGGACCAGACGAAAATCCTAGGTATGCTTGCATTATTTGACTGTATACAAAGGTCATGATGAAGAAACAGATCTTCATCATAGAACGTCAATATCTACATCTATCAAATATAAAAAAATTTTCAGATACAAGAAAGTTATTACTCACGGGATCAAGCATTTCAAAGATATGAATTTAGATGCTCTTTTTATATTCACGAATGCACCAGGAAGAAGTGCCTTCAATCGTGTGGAAAGAAGTATGGCTCCACTCAGCAGAGAGCTTTCTGGCTTTGTTATTTCTCACGATCACTTTGGAACGCATTTAAATTACCAAGGTGTTACTATTGATAAAGACCTAGAAATTCAAAATTTTGATTATGACGGAAACATTCTATGTGAAGTATGGAGTCAAATGGAAATTGACGGACATTCCGTGACTGGAATATATCTCTCCATCAGCTGAATTAATGCAAATCCCAGAGCTTCCCAGTTCAGATTGGCACTACCGCCAAGTTTTTGAGAGTCAGTATTGCTTACGGGTATGCAAATGTATAATTACTTAAATATATACAAATAAAGATCCAAAATTTAACTAGTATGATACTAACATGCATTAACAACTGAAATAAATCATTTTTTCGCAGATCATAAAATGCGGAAAAACTCACTGCTGCCCTGAGTTAAGAAGTAATCTGAAATCAGTGCTTACTGAAGCAAACTCCATCAGGTTTGATGATACCACAGCCTGAAACTCAGATAAAAGCGAAATTCGCTCCTCTTCTGTTGCATTTATCATTGCATATGAAACCAGAACAAGGGCAATTTCAAGTCTTGTCATATGATTTTTACTGCCTCTCAATCCAGAAGGATCTTACTAGCAGTTTGTAAATTCTGTGGCTTTTACACTTCATCTAAGAAAGGCACTTTGAAGCAATGAAAGGCTATGCACCCTCGCAAGGCACCGCTCGAAACTTCAAGAATTCGACCCCGAAGGTTAATTGCCCAACGGGAAAGAGAAGTCCTGTGCCTCTTTGAAGGTCCATTCACCGAGGAAGTGGAATGTATTGATATTGAAAGTCTCTATCACGATAGCGAGAAAATTAAGGATCAGTCAACGATGAACCAAGAAGGTTCCGTGCCAATCATTTCGTCCTTGAAGGATTGGTTACCAAACACATGGACAGAAGACACAGACGGAGCAGACAAACAAATTTAATTTACTAAAAGAATTATGAAAATCATTCGGTACAGAACGGTTTTTTAGGAAGAATAGTTGAAGTGTTTTTATTTCTGGGTTTATATACATCTTCGGTAAATGTTGATTATATATTTAAAAGTATTAATATGTAGAATTTTTCACCTGCAAAGCATGTATCATCTTACATAATAAAAGTTTCCATCAATTTCCACTCACATAACTTATTATTTCTCGAAAACAAAAATTACGTACAATAAGGGGGGGGGGGTAAATTTATTTGATCACAGGTTGTTACAGGGGGGAGGGGTGGTCTTAGAGAGGGCCTGAAATGCGTTACTTAATTTAAGTACGGCCCCTTACTTGCAAGTTCCTTTCACATTTGTTGGGTGGCTGATTACGAATCCGATAACTAAAAACCCGAAAACAAAATGGTGGATCTAATATAGCGAACGAGTGTTCTAAATAAATGAAGGATTTCCCTTAAAATTGGCAGAAGGGGATTTTCAGGGTCGCTGATTACGAATCTGATGTCAAAAAATTAAAAAAACAAAATGCCGGATCCAATATGGCATGGAAGTGAATGACAAGTTATTGGCTTGACAATTTATCATAACAAAACATGTGAAACCTATACAAAAGTTGAGCAAAGGAAAAGTCTTACTAATATATTCAGTGTACTTTGATTTGCAACAGATATCAGAAAAGGCGTGGAGTTTCACTTAATATGAAGGACTGGTCCGGAGCCAGCGAGGCAAAGTGACTCCAAGAACACGAGACAGATTTCTTTTGACATTCATACAGCGTTGAACCATCAGCTATGGCAGCTCCTGGTCCCAATCCAACCCAGTTCACAACAAGTCTCGCAACAACATTTTGGCCATCACGCTGATAGGAGCCTACCATCCGCACGGATCGAAAAGGCTTGCGATTGCTTAGAGGATCTCTCTTTTAGTTTTTTCCGTAGAGCCTATTAAAGGCGATGTTAGCCGAAAGTCGTAGCTCTGAGGATTCCATAGGATACCCAGCTACTTCACGGGACGATCCTCACTGATTTAAATCCAAGAAGGTCGCCAGCACTTTTCACTAGATAGATCCTGTAATAGAAATTGATAACCTTTCCCTTCATCGACGCAGAACTGCTGAATGACTCGAAGCGACAAATAAGGTGTGTATGATTCCCCGTATGTGACTGTAAGCAATTGTAAATGTCGAACAGGCTCCTCTTCAGGCGGGCTACAAATGATCTTTTGTAGACCAACATCGCGATCGTCGATTCTGGTTTGACGATTCACAATTTTCATATCTGTACAGAAGACAAAACAATATTGGCGCCATCGGATTATCACCCACCAAGGATAAGTTTTGAAGTTTAGGTCAAGTGAATGGAGCATCCTTAAGACTATCCAGTTGAAGTGGTGCGCGAGGCGTTGAAAACGACCCGAAGCTTGGACTCTTTATTCCCTCTCTGCCAGATACCATGATGTGGGATGTAATGGATCGGTGCACTGCAGTTACGAACTGCTGTAAGCCTTTGCTACAGTCTACCATGTTGGATTCTTGTCTTATTTATCGATGAAATTACGTCAAAGAAGCGAATGCCGAGCCAGAAGCTGTCTCGGCGATGCTTGCTGAAATTATTTCTACATTACTAGTCGTGTGGCGCTTGCCTCGTGATGATAGAAAGATTCTCTATTACCCAGAATCATTGCAGTTGACACAGTAATTGGAGGTGCCAGCAAGGTTCCGTTTCGGTGAGATGGGCGTGGCATGAATTAGCTAAAGATAGCGGGGAGTTAAGGCCAGACTGAAATAGTCAGGGCAGAACGTTAGCACCAATCAACAATTCAGCAGGTCCTGGAACATCAAACTTTTCGTTTTCGAGTATAAAATTCGGTCATCGAGCTTTTACCGTTGATGACAGCGGGACTGCTGGAGTCTACAAGCCAATATGTTTTAAACAATAGGCTTCGAAATTGATTGGCATAGTTAAACCAAGGACGCGTGAAGTCAATTGAGTTTTGATAAGTGCTGATGTTCATCTCAAATATTTTCAAGAGAGCTTTGCCCCTGTAAGTAAATGCTGTTGGTGTGTTACCTTAGAGCAGGAGTCGAGCAGGGCCCGTGCGGTGATGTCACCCCGCCCACTGCTGATTTACAAAACAGCCGTGGGTGAAATCAGTAGTCAAGAGTTATCGGGGAGGTTCCTCCAGATCCTGACGCTTGACCTGAATATTCCCCATCTTTGCTACGTTTAGATTAATTGGTATCAGGAAGTCATGCGCCGTTACAGTTGCGTTCATGCTCATGTAAGAGCGAGTGGTGTAGAATTCCGCAAATTAAATAGCTCAAGTCATACGGACAAGTCTTGGCGGCGTGGCCAAAGCTATGCAATTAAAGTGGTCGCAACTTGCTAAAGAAAACTGACCGCTTTGAGAGTGCAAGGCGAAGAATCGTTCGCAGTTACCTCTGTAGTGAGTCCGTCCGCAGCAGTCACAGTTTTCATGGGCTTGTATGTCAAGCGTGCGATAACCTCGAGGTTTTGTTGGAAATGGACCAACTGGCAGAAATGATCGATTTGCAACCGCGCAATTGCTTCTGATGCTCTCCAGTCAGCTGATTGTGCGGCATCGATGACCCAAAAACTCGACCAGTTAACTCGTCAAGTTAACGGATCCATACAAACTAGTAGCCACAAAGGTGAACCAATCATCCTACTGCTGTATGGAACGATCCAAAGTTTTGAGTTTCTTTTGGTGCAGTTCCAGGGTGTCGCAGAGATGCTGTAGTTCTTTGTCATTCTCGTATCTCAAAGGTCGAAGATTGTGCAGCGCACTGATGTTGCCTTGACAAGCAGTCTCGAAAGTTCATATCGTGCAAGTAGCTTATCCCATACAGCGGTGTAGTTGGCTCACGTGACAGAAAATTAGCCGACTGCTATTACCGCTCCCCCTTGTACGTATGACTTTAAATAAAAAAGCTTCTGAACATTGCCATGTTGCTCATCTTTGTGGATGAGTGCCTAGAAAGCGTCTCGAAAAACCTCCTAGCCTTTTTTTCAGCCAGAAAATGCTGGCACGTCTATTCGAGGCAGGCGTGTACTCGTCGATCCTAATCGTTGTAAAAGCAAAACCTCATTCCCAGTCGGAGATGGCACCACAGAAGCAGTGATTCAGCCTCTCACCGATGTTATACAGCTTGGACTAAGATTTAATGTATGCTTGCTCGATTTCAGTGCTGACTGCGTCGCGAGGATATCCGTTGTCATCAACAATATCGCTTTGAAGAAATATCAGATGATTGCTTTGAAAGTGCGCCCAATATGAGCGTAACAGGGCCATATGAACATCCGGCAAAACTTTCGTGCACCCTGAGAACACGGAGTAATCCAAGGACTACTGCCTTCTGCATTTTTCCCGCAAGTGTTTTAGCATATTGTTGACACGTAGGGATGCTTTTCGGACTATTAACAAGTGAATGCTTAGCACCTCCAAGAGCGCCGATGATAAGGACGGTTAGTTTAACAGAATAATCCGGGTACAATCGTTGCAACTCCCTTATAAGGACTCTATATCTCGCTTTCTTTTCACTCTCCTTGGTTATGATGTTTTTGTCAGGTAGTGCCGATAATTCGATAACGAACATGGTTCGATTCTCGAAGTCAAGAAGAACCATGTCTGACCTCGAGTGTGCAACAGAAACAACTGTGGAGAATATAAAGTTCCAGTATATGCGGGATCATCGGGAAAGTCTTGGCTCAAAATGTGGCGACGGTATGTTAAGGCGGAAATGACACAGTCTTAGCATGCCGAAATGAAATCCTTCGTACCAGACTTCCATCCGGGCGATTTAAGGAAAGCAAACGTTAGCTCACACGACATTGACTGATCCTCCACATTTCTGTGGAAGATACCGTGCATCCTCTTATCGAAGAGTTGTTCACGAAAATTTTTCTTTTGTCCTTTCTTAATCCGGACTTTCAGGAGTGAGTACTCGAGATAGATAATATTTGATGCATTTTGCTCACACCTAATACTGAAGTTAAGTCCGAATGTTTCAGCAACCTCCTCCGCTGCTTTGTACAGAAAAGCTCCTTTGCCCACTTCTTGGTGATTCCTGACCATTTTAAGAAGAGGGTCTCTTCCATTTGCGACGTTATGTTCTGTACCCAGAATAATCCTGTTGTGAAGACATTCAAGACTCAATATTCCGCGACCACCTTGACGGCGTGAGATGCACAGTCGCGGAACGGAAGACTTAAGATGCATGCTTTTGTTCATGTGCATAACCTTTCTTGTCCCGATATCAAGAGATCTGAGCTCGTTCTTCGTCCATGGAACTACTCCATATGAAAGAGTACTACCGGGACGGCAAGCATGTTCCTTGCAGATACTTTGTTTCTCGCGGACAGTTCGGAAGACCAAATTTGCCGGATGAGACGTTTGTATCTGCTTCGGGGAGTATCCTTTATAGACGTAACACCCTGAATGCGGCTCTGTGGCACACCCAGGTATGTATGAGTCTCTTTAGCGCAAAGGTGTCGTATAGCGCTTCTATCAACGAGCTAAGGACCTTCAGGGATTCCATTAAGTTTTCATTAAGTCCGACAATCGCTAGAGCTAGATGTAGTTGCTCTTTGTTTTAAACACAGATCTTAAGATCGTCCATGTAAAATACATTAGTGACCCTGTACTTTCGATCTGCAGGTTTGCTGCTTAAGTACCCGTCGGAATGGCGAAGGGCTAGAGATAGTGGCAATAATGTAAGGCAAACGAGGAGTGGGCTCATGGTGTCGTCCTGAAAGACACCTCTCTGAAAGGTGACCTTGTTAGTTGTCACCCGATTTCTTCCAGATAAGAAAGTAAATTTGGTTTTCCAAAGCGGCATCAATCTCTCTATGCACCTAACGATTCGCGGATGAACCTTTAAACTTTCCAAAAGATAGATGATAAGTCTATGGGAGGTCGAATCGAACATATCTATCGATGAACAGGTTCTCCCGACATCCCGCTCGTTGTTCATACATTTCTTGCCACACAGGTTCAATTGCGCGAACAATCCTAGACATGGACGGTAGTTATATATTATGTCTACCCAGCAGATCCGACATTGTCAACGCTCTGGGCGAAAGTCTTCCGGGCCCATTCGCAGCTTTGACGTAATTGCATCGACGCATGAAAAAAGTACCCAACATAGCGAAACCTTATATCGAGTTCATGAACGAATATTTCCGACTGGACCAAATGCATGACGCACATGCTTTGATTATGCCGGGCCACTTCATTTGCATGCCACCAAGGGACGTGGATCGCGTAATACCAAGGGATACTTGGCTGTTTTCGTGTGCTTTGCTTCCAAAGGAATGCATCTTAATGCTGTCGGCGATCTCACTACTGAGAGTCTGCAGGGTGAATTACACTGATTTTGTGGTCGCCGAGAAAAATAGCCTGATTTATGGAGTGACAATGCAACTGACTTCCATTGCGATGATTTAGAGATAAAGCAAGCGCGATTGACTGTGATCGCATCCGTGATTCAATAGCAACCGAAGGCATAAACTGGCGGTTCATCCCGCCTACTGCTCCGCACTTAGAAGGACTTTGGGAATCTGGGGTGAAATCCTTTAAAACTTATCTTGAACGCATAGCCGAGCCCAAGAAGTAGACATATGAGGGATTTTTTACCTTGCTTGTCACGGCAGATGGCCTCTCGACCGACTTACTCAGACTCATGAGGGATCTGATGGACTGTTGCATGCCGCCAAGATCAAAACTTGCACCGGAGAGTATCTTCGGCCCATCGTGAAGCTTGCGCTTTTGTCAATCGTCCAGGCCACGGCAGGTAAAGACTCACATTGATTCGACGTAAGTAGGATCATCTTTGGCGGGCGGTGCTCAATGACGATTCGTTCAAGGAACGAGGAGGGCGGATTGTTTAAATCTCGTGCAACCGAGAACTAGTGTGCCGTGCTGACACTGGCGTTGCTCTTCTCCGTGCTCGACTGCACGCCCTTTCTTGTAGTTACTTACTGCTTCGAGCCCGCGTGAAACGGACGTACCGAATCCTAAACCATTGTATACAAGGAGATAGAACCCTCTCTCATTCAACGAACCATACTTGAAACGGAAATACACTGATTTATCCAGCGAAACCACAGCCTACGTTTACTCCAGAACGTTAACCAACAGTGCTGGAATGTCTCGACTATTCACCACTCAGCTATATCCAGTTTGATGAGAGCCAATATTCTGGTTGAGGTTCCGGAATAAACGTAGGCAGTGCGCCCGTCTCACATGAGATTGAAGCAGTTACTGACTAAAAGAAAAGAAAGTGCAGTCGAGCACGCCGAAACGCAGGAGAGCAGCGCCTAGTGGTAACATGACGCACAGTGGGAGAAAAATGACTTTTGGTTCAAAATAACGTACGGCCCACAAATATTGAACAATTCGAAGAAAAATATTTTTTCCCGGTGCTCTTCAATCACAGGAAAATTGTTGAGATCGCCTAAGTTGCATCCAGTAACATTAGTTAAAGATATTACAATATTATACAATAAAGGACAACATTTTTGTAAACAGATTATTTGTTGGAAAAATTTTTCCTACGATTTTCCATGATTATACATTTTTTCAAGCTATATTGGAAGAAATTTGAATGGAAACAATATTATATTAAAAAATCGTTCTCTTAAAATTATAATTGTTGTAATCAAATGTAGTAATCAGGCTTTTTTCGACAGAAATGTTCGTTATTTTTTATGTCAATTCTTTTATAAATTAAGAACTGTATGATAATTTTAGCAAAATTCATAATTTTCGTTGACAAATTTAATAAATAAATGCATTATTCGGGCATTTGTCTGCAGAAAAATTCGGTTTTTTCAATGCCAGTCTTTTCAGTTGGGAACTTCATGACAGTTACATCAACATTCATAATAATTTGATAAATTTTATGATTTCTTTAAACAAATTTGATGAGCAAATATAATAATCAGGTATTTTTCTAGAGAAAAAATCGTTTTTTTTTGTATTACAACATTTTTAATTAGGAAGTTCATGATAACTTCAGCAAAATTCACAATTTTTGGTTAATTTTATGATTTTTTAAACCAAATTTAATAAACAAATGCATTAATCAGGCATTTGTCGACAGAAAAATTAGTTTTTTCCAATGTCAACTTTTTAAATTAGAAACTTCATGACGACTTTAGCAAAATTAGTAATTTTATGATTTTTGTAAACAAATTTAATAAACAAATGCATTATTGGGGCATCTGTCGACGGAAAAATTCTTTTTTTTTTTATGTCGGACTTTTAATTGGGATCTTCATAATAAATTCAGCAATATTCATGATTAGGTCATAAATTTTATGATTTTTTAAAAGGAATTTTTCCGTTCACAGATGCCCGATTAAAGCATTTGTTTGCTAAATTTATTTTAAAAAATCATAAAATTTATCAACTCATTATGAATGTTGCTAAATTTATTATTAAGATCCCAATCGAAAGCCTGAAATTAAACAAAAAATTTCCGTCCACAGATGCCCCAATAATGCATTTGTTCATTAAATTATTTTAAAAAATCATAAAGTTGATCAGAAAATTATGAAGTTTGCTGAAGTTATCATAAAGCTCCTAATTTAAAAAGTTGAAATAGAAACAAACTAATTTTTCTGCCGACCAATGCCCGAATAATGCATTTGTTTATCAAATTTGTCAACAAAAATCATAAGATTAATCAACAAATGATGAATTTTGCTGAAATTATCATAAAGTTGATAATTAAACAAAATTTACATCGAAAAAAAACTAATTTTTCTATCGAAAAAAGGCTGGTTACTGTATTTGTTCATTAAATTTGTTTGTAATATAAACAATTATTTTCTTATGAGACATTTTTAAATATATAATACTGTTTCCATTCAAATATCTTGCAATATAACTTGAAAAAACGTATAATTATGGAAAATGGTAGAAAACATTTTTTCAACGAATTATTAGTTTATAAAATTCGTTTTTTTTTCACATTTTTTGTCCAAATCGGTCAATATTTTTAAGCTGTACGCAGATTACGGTTCGACGCTATTAAGTCACAAGCAAGAAGAAAAACGGTTCGGAGAACCCCGACTTAACGTGAAGACCATTCAGCCAAGCCCAAACCCCCGGTAAATCGCGGTCAAAGTGCCCAGCACCCTCGGCGTGCAGACATTCTGGATTTCTCCCACTTCGCCCGAAATACCTATTGGCAAGTAACAGTTAAAAAAATCATTTTTAATATTCCCTGTCATGTTACGTAAATTTTCATCATTTCAGGAAAGGTCACGTGATAATAGAGGGGATGTGGGTTTAGCAATAATGTCACGGACAATCGCGTGAAAACAGGCGGGGGGGGGGGGGGGGGGGGGGGGGGGGGGGGGGGGGGGGGGGGTGTCGAAATTTAGACAAAAACCGATCACGTAATTTATGGATGAACCCGTATCTTAGAGATGATACAAGTCCCCTCTTTCCTTTCTTTGGCAGGGCTCTTGCATTTAGTCCTTAAAGGTCTAGTTTCTAAGCACTAGCTTCAAGATGTCATAATCTAATTGTAAAAGATCACCTTCAGATCGTAAAGCATAATTTGGTGTTTGAGATAGAAAGTTTCAAACTATCTTCAACAATATTAATTTAAGCTTCACGATCATTTCAGTATACGGTAAGCCCGAGACTGCGATAGCCCTGAGCGTGAAACTCCGACCAAGTGCAACAAGCATAAGATTTCGCACAAGAAAGAATTCTCAATACAGCGCACATAGCAAAAAAGACATATAACTTCACGGACGACGCCTAGGAAATATTACCATTTTTGACTTAGATTCGTTTACTTAAAACAAATGTACTCTACATTATTCCACAATCAGGTTAATTTTAAATTAAAGATCAGCTTGAGATTTGGCGAGGATCAATACATATATCGTCACCATAGGCTCGTACATTTCCATCAATTAGATTATCGATCGAAATTCCTATAACTCTGTGGTTTCTTAAGCGTTCCTCTAAGTCAGAGATTAATAAAACGAATAGAAGAGGACTAATAATCACGCCCTGCAGAACTCATAGAATAACTTTTTATGATTCCTACCATATTGTACTCACTTCTTTCCACATTTTACTCCAAAATTTCCGACAGGACTGTAACCTGCCTAATTCTACGAAAGGCAGTTTTCTACTTCAGTCTATCTAGTCCGCCATGATGACAGAGTTCAGGTGAAAATGTTTGCAATAGAACTGATTAAAGCAATCCAGTCAAGAATGAGAATGTCTACATCAATTAACACTAACCAGAAATCTGCTCAGTATACAGAGAATCCGAAAAAGCAAGCCAACCTTCGAAACTTATACTATTAACTGGGCATACTTGATTATAAAATTCATTACTGCTGCCCATAGCGTTTTAGCGTTATTGTAAAATGCAAAAGTATTCAATAAACTGCAATTCAATCGCAATTAAGCCGCATCTAAATCAGACAATTGAGATAATTTACATGTTTTAAAAGAGTCTTTTAAATTACGACGCATCATATCAAATTCTTTATTGAACTAGTACAAGAAGCATTAGCCGACACTAACATTTGCTTAGTGTATGTCCCCAAAGCCCTTTCATTCCAGACGGATCTCTTGTAATGAAAAGAGTTATTCAACACATTATTTAAAATTAGATTATCTTCAGTAATTTTAACAACTACTGGTATATGTTCTCACAACGTAGAAATCCACAACAACTACCTCTAGGTTTATGAATAAATGAAGAGGAGAAATTGCTGCGTGATCCAATAAAGAATCACCAGTCAACTCATTCAATTCCCCTACAAGGAAATTATAATCACCTTCCAAGAAATCAACTAGATTAGATGGGATATAATAAGTAAAGCCCATCAAGCAATATCACTAGTTCTTTGAAAAAAGCCTGACAGCCTAACTTGAAATAAACATTACCAACAATAACTTTAAAGGCTAGGTCCTTTTCTATTTCAGAAGACAGGAACCAAATCTCAAAAAGCCTTATTATATTTCAATCAACTTTTGCGCGAGATTACAGAATTTATTATTCCCTTCGTCCCCCTAGATGTCACTGTGTAAACAGTGTGGGAAAAGTAAATGTCGTGCGTTAGAGGGTAAATGTTCCAAAAGGGAAAATTATAGTTTTTTTTCGTGAGTTATTTTTCGGTAATAGACGCAGAAGGAAGTGGCAATGATGGCAGTAATTCTGAACACGACTCTCCTCTAAATCTAATCAGCAATGGAATATCGATTAAGAAAACTACAGAACTTATGGTTTAAACTATAACAGGCATTATATTGGGATGCTATGTTCTTTTTTCATCACACACGTGTAATTTATTTACGTTTCAAGAGTTTATAATGAAGATGAAACCTTGGAATGAAGCTTAAAGTGGTGCAATATGCAAAATATTTCCACTTGATGAAAAATGCTCGCATTACTTTCTATTTTCCTTCTGTTATATCCTATACTAACTTGGATTTGGCTTTCGAACAGGCGTAAACATGTGCGCTCGAATGTCGCACGATTAGGAAAAGCCGTCATGTTTGAACCCTTTGCTCTCTCTCTCTCTCTCGCTAGAAACGAAAGGGTTACATGTGTGCTCGCAGGACATACTGATTTGATAAAGGGAAATCAAGCTGACCCCTTTTTCATGTTTCTCTTAAGATTATAAATTCCACCATTGCACGCACTAGTAGGACGCACATATGTAGGGTGCTATGAAAGTTTTGCAATACGCAAAACCTATTGGAAGAAGAGAGATGATCCTTGCGTCATTAGAAAGAGCGATGAAAATTAGGTCGAAAGAGGAAAAGTGTTGACTCAGGTCTCAGTACAATCTAAGTTCGCAGCCCCGAACGATTGAGAAATGGCGTCGTGGACAAAGGAAGAATATCGTGCGATAATTCGATACAACTTTTCTCGCGGTTTAAGTGTAGACCAAAGTTTTGAGGAAATGTCTCCGGCATTGGGTAAGGATTGTCCGCATCGCACAAAAATTTTTCGATGGTTAAAACAGTTCGAAAGTGGAAATTTTGGTCTCGCGGACGACTCGCGCTCAGGTCGACCCCGGAAGTGGTGACATCGAAAAACATTGCTCCTGTGAATAATCTACTGAATGATAATAGAAGAATCATGTACCGGCAGATAGAGCAAATGTTACACATTAGTGCACCAGCAGTCCATCGAATTCTGCATGAACATTTACATATTAGGAAGGTTTGTACTCTATAGGTACCACATTCTTCCCTACTGAAAATTCCTATATAGGTTCCTACATAGGATTCTACGTAGAATGCTATATGTTTCACCTATAGGTGCCGTCTATAGAAAAGGACATATGATCCTATATAGGTGCCTGTATAGGACACTCCCTAACAAGGTACCTAATAGTACCTAACTGATGGTACCTAATTATTAATACCTCATGGTACCTAATGGTACGTATGTCTCTAGGTGCTCCTGGAGGACCAAAAAAACTTCTGCGGAGCCGTAAGTGCTATAAAATAGTACTGCGCATCTGGATAGGGTCCCATGCAGAAACATATACAGGATCCTATATAGGAACCTATATAGGATCCTTTAGAGGATGCTATGTCATTTCCTATAGGTGGCACCTATAGATGAAACACATAGGTTCCTATGTAGGATCCTATATAGGGTCCGATGTAGGTTCCTATATAGGAACCTATACAGGAATTTTCAGCCGGGTTTGACCGAGGAGCAAATGTGTGAATGTGTTATATCGATGCTTATAGAGGAAAAGGAAATTGTCGATAAAGTTGTCTTATTAGAATGCTTATATGATGCAGGAAAACTCATTGCGGACATAATAGACAGTCGAAATAAGTCTAGCATTGCCTTTGTTTTAGCCGAAGTCGATAATGAAACAAGAACTGTGTTTTGAGGACACAAACTCGGAGGAATTTATATTTGTTAAAAGCCTGCCAGAAAAATGGAAGAAGCCAAAAGTATTGATAAAGAAGCTATTTCGATAAGGAGAATTTCTGATAAAAAAATCAAAATGTCATCAATTCAAATACAAACTTTAAACTCAAGCAGCCTCCAGGGAAAGAAGTCGTTTCATAATTCATCAGATTACTGCTAAGGCCACTCGTCGACTCGTATGAAACAGTGGAGTGCGCGTATCGATGGATACGGATTTCAATAATCTTTTGTGAGCGAAGTGGGCCGGATATGAAATGAAAAATCTGAAACCATTTGTTTAGATAGTTAGCGGTTTACGAGAAAAAAGTGATTAAAGAAATCTGTACTGGATAAAGAACGGTCGAATTTTAGAGCGATCAAGGTAGCTGAAATAGGGCAGTAGTCTAGGCTCTAGGTTTATTATTATTATTACACCATTAAGCCATTTTCCTTTCGGGGTAGGCGTGTCTCACTCGGCAGGGGAAAGGAGTAGTGTGTGGAAGGGATAGAGATTTTTCAGATTGATCCAGAATTCTCGTACTATTTAAGTAAATAACACGTTCGTTCCGCAACACTGCTCCGACCCAGGTTGCTGATCCAGGTTGCTGATCTCTTTAGCAATCACCCCAAGCGAAGAACCTCGATAAGTCGTTATGTAACGTCGTTATGTATGTAGCTTGTAGGATCCAACCATTGACTCCATACTCTTTCAGAACTTCCCAAAGTTTACTTCTATCTACCTTGTCAAAAGCTTTTTGTAGGTCAACAAAGGCACAGAAAACTTTTTTTCCTACTCATAAACTTTTTTCTGTTATTTTCCTTAAGCTAAATATTTGATCCGTACATGACCTTCCTGGCATAAACCCACTTTGGACTTCCCAAATCTTTGTTTCTGTTAT
>NC_046661.1:13718427-13726929 GCF_010883055.1 Belonocnema kinseyi | reverse complement strand
CAGGACCCCTCATGACCCTTGTATCTTTGACTAACTCTCTAAGTCTTTTATCCGCAACAACAAAGTCAATTATACTGCGGCTATTTCCTTTAGACCAGGTGTTACGCCATATTGAATTTCGGCATCAAATTTTTTTTAAACATCTATATTTCTGAAACCATGTAAAGAATTTTAATAAAAATTGTAGGAGTTATACATAAAAGTTTATGCTTTAAATTGAAAATTCAAAAAAAATTCTAGTTTTTACTGAAAAAAATGCCAAAAAAAATTTTGAATTCAGTTTTTCTTTAAGAAAGGAAAAAATTTCTCTTTTCTTGTTGAGAGAATTCAATTCCTTATAGTTTCACCTTTAATTTCAAAAAAAATTAATGGTGACTCTTCTAGGTCACGAGATGAACTCATTTTATTGGGACCGTGGGCTGCCACCGAAGTGCTCTCCCAGTGTCGCACAGTTGGGAAAGAGCACATTTTTGGACAAAACAAAAATTTTTTATAAACATTAATGTTCATAATTATTATGAACACTCAGAGAAATAGTCGTTTCGAAACAAAAATATCCTCTTGCCTATTTGGCTACTAAAAGAAGATGAACTCGAAGGCGCCTTCGGTCCATGCAAATGACAGGTATTTTATATTTTAAAGTTTTTAACGCTGAAAGAAAAAGTGTTGCGATTACTCCGTGGGTTTCTAATGAAGATTTTAACGTAAAATCCGAATTTCAACCATTTAAAAGTTGATTTTTCTGTTTTGTTTTTTTTAGTTTTTTTTAAAGAAGGAAACGAAGGAGCACCCAATGAGGTCTTTACGGGTACTTTGTAGAGGCTCCATTCGGTTTCTTCGGTCCGCCAGGGCTTAGACAAATACATTGGTACCACATGTCGATTTAATAAAATCGTACGTGTCGGGCGGTTTTCTCTAAACATGTGCTCTTTCCCCACTATGCGAGGCTGGGAGAGCAGCGCGTTGGCAGCGCAAGGTCCCACTAAAATGACATTATCTCATGATCTTGAAGAGTCACCATTAATTTCTTATTCAAATTAAAAGTGAAATTATGAGGAACTCAATTCTACTAACAAAAAAAGATACGTTTTTTCCCTTCTGACGAAAAACTGAATTCAAAATTTTGTTGGACATTTTTTTGGTCAAAATTTAAAAAAAAATTAATTTTTAACTTAAAACTTGAAATTTTATCTATAACACCTACAATTGTTATTAAAATTCGTTGTATGGTTTCAGAAATATAGATATTTCTAAAAAATGTGAGGCCGAAATTCAATATGGCCTAGCTCCCGTAATTTGAAAATTTTCAAAAATCCTTTGGACCTCAAATGTCTCTTATCTAACACTATAAGTTTTCCAAGTTTACTCCAAATCGAACAACCACTTGCAGATCCTGATATTCCTGACGTATACTGACCCATCTATTTTTAAAATCGAAAAGTTATTGTTTTTGACACCAAAACTTGTTTAGCATTAAGATAATGTCTGTTATATATAATACAACACTTTCAAGCAATAACAATTATTATTTTGCAATTTGTCGACGTTTTTAGGCGTAAAAAATTGGTTTTTAAAAATGATACGCATAGAAGAAAATTAAAAATACCTAAACATGTAAACGACGTAGCTGTGTGTACCGAAATTTGGGTACGAATAACTGGATTTTCTCTGTACGAGTAGACACGGCTATTTATAAAAACAGGAGTATTTATATCACAATGAAAAATACAATATGTCTAAAAAATATTATTTAAATATTAAAAACATGAATAAAAACTAGAAATTTTTTTCAAATGTCCAATAATTTTTCGTTGATGAAAACTTCAAAAAATAATGTATATTAATAATAATTAATAATCTTGTTATGTATCTCATATTTTTAAATATTTATTGTTTTCATGATATTTATGTATATTTAAGGTTAAACTTTTGAAAGAAGAGAATTCGAAAAAAGTTGGTAAAAAGAGCGAGGACGAGAACGCACGACTACAAATCATATCCTACAATCTACACTATTGCTCTATCGCAGACAACTCGAGCGCTCTACAATTCGACCGAAATTTGCTTAGCACGGTTTTCTTTTAATTGTTTTTTCTCATAAACCGCTTTTTATCTAAACAAACGATTTGAGCTTTACTCATTTCATTATAGACCCTCTTTGCCCTTAAAAGATTATTAAAATTCATGTTCCCTGTTACATGTAATCCTCTTGTACGGGTATTAAAATTAAATTTTATACGAAAGTAGGCTTTAAAATTAAAAGAAAAGTTTACTGTGTCGTGTTTCTGACTTTTAAGGAACAAAAGCATAAGTCCTGCCCATTTTTTAATTCAACTTTTTAATAGGTCATAATCATCTTTATGGTGGTTGACCATCAGGGGAATTTAGTAAAGATAGCAACAAATTTTGTTTTTGACCCACAATTTTTTTCCATGATAATATTTTTGGGCTTTCATTACATAATTTTTAAGGTATATTAAATAACTTACTTTTGTGTATTCAACATACATAGTTTCGATGCAGCAGAAATGTTACAGACGATTTTCTCAATGTCTTTCAATCTACAAAAAATGGTTGTAGTGTAGGTTGACACACCTCTTACAACATGAACAATAAGTGTAAAAATAATTTTAAAACGCCACAAGTAAACCTCCCAGTACATATTTATTTTGTTAATTGGGTTTTTACATACAAATGAAAACGTCTATAATGGCTTCAACCAAACCCGTCGAAACCAGTGATGACCCGTTCACTGTTTTGTTTTTACCGAGATATGCTGAAATGTCGAGAGTAAAAAGTACATAACAATGGCCAAAAGTGCAATTAGTTTGATGGTGTCCTATCCTATGTATTTCGCGGTATCTTTCCATTTTTGGGGAAAAAAATGATCTGCAGTGGATGCAAAATCCTGTTTAGACATAACAATTCATTTAATTCAAAACACATTGGACTTATTAACCTTGCAATTTCGAAGAAAACGTTCTGTTAATGGGGATTCAATAATGTCAAGGTGAAAATTTTTCTACTCCTTGTAACTCACACTGTTTGATGCAGCTGCAATAAGCCGGTTAACCCTCAGTATACACACTATATTTAAGCACTTGGTATTCCAACTGGGTTAGGTTTACTCGACCAACTTCAACAGCTCATATCTTTGTTCAGAATTGAACAATTTAAATTTTTTTATTTTATTTTATGGATAAAATCCTCAAAAATATAACACTATGGGTTTAAAAGTGATAATATAAAAAAATGTAAATATTTTGTGATAATAAGAGAAAATTAATTAAATATAGGTAAATGGAAAGTTAAAGAGTTGAACTTTAAAACTGCAGTTTCGGTTTTTCCAGGTAGTCCAAAAAAACATTTATTTAGATTCGAAAGTTGAAAAATTTCAGATTCCACGCGAATGAATCATGGCACCACAAAACTCAATTTCTCGGAAAAAATTATTTATTTATCTCCCCCCCCCCCTCTCCACACACACAGTAAATACTAGAGAATTAAGAAAGCAGTTTAAAACTTATAAAGGTTTAGAAAAATAGTCAAGTTTTCGGTTTTGAGAATGAAATTATAGATATAATATTACAATTTTCCAACTTAATTCCTTATATGGAATACAAATTTTTTTGACGGCTCAGTACATTAAATATGGTCACTCGTATACGGTCACTCACATATGCAGATGACATAGTTCTGTTAGCGAAGAGCGAAGAGGCTTTAAAGGAGATGATGACAAGGTTTAGAACATACTTGGACAAAACTAGGTTAGAGTTAAATGCGGACTAGTCGAAGGTTATGGTTTTCAGGAAAGGAGGGGACGAGATAAGGGAGGGCAGTGGAAGTCGAAGGGAAAAGCGGTACAGGAGGTAAAAGAGTTTGTGTACCTGTACTTCCTGTTTCGGAAGAATGGGGGAGTAGATGGTTACATAAAAGAGAGTGAGAATGACACACTTGGTGATGAGGTAGGTGTGGGGGCTGAGATATAGGTTATTCGCAGATAATTTTGGTAGAAAAATGAAAGTTTTGAAGTCGCTAGTGATAAGTGTCTTATTTTATGGAGTGGAGGTGTGGAGATGGAAAGAAAGAGAGGAGGTAAACAGGATACAAGAGAGGTATGTAAAGTAGACACTGGGTCTGGCAATAAATACGCCTAATAACGTTGTCGAGAGGGAGACGAGGAGACATATTTAGGGATTATAACGTGAAGTCGAGCGTGTAAATATGAGGAGAAATTTGTTTACGAGGGCAGAAGTAAGCTGGTTAGGGATTGTTGATGGGAGAAGGAGAATAGCAGAGTGGGTGTCAAGATGGAGGTTTAAAAGGAAAGTTATTTTAGACCGAATGGATTGCAAATGTATGCAGTGAGAAGGATGCACGAGGAAGGAAGGTACATGAGATGGATATGAAGAACGGCATGGAGAGAGAAAGAAGCAGAAGGGGAGGAGAGAATAAGAGAGTCAAGGTTTAACAAGAACTATGGGTGGTTTATGGCAAGGAAAAGAGCACAATATCTATGTGAAAGGGGAGAGAACGGAAGTCAGGAGCTTATAGCAAGGATGAGATGCTGATGCAAGGAAGATTTCAATAGGTTCTGGCTTTCCAGAGGAAAGTGAATGTGTGAATTGTGCGGGAAGGGAGATGCAAGAGTGGAGCAGTGGTTAAAGGAGTATGAAGAGGTGGGAAGAAGTGGGATAAGCATGGAGGTATTGTTGCATGAAAGGGGAGACAAAAGGGCAGTAGCATGGGTAAAGGGGGTGTTGAGTAAGATGGAGAAGAAGAGAAGGGTGGAGGAAGAGGAATAAAGAAGAAAATATTGTAAATATTAGAGAAAGTAGATGTAAGACAATCATAAATAGTAGATAAGTATTAAGTGTTAGCCACGGACGCAGAGGCTGGCAAGCCGAGTCAAAGCGAGCAAGTAGCGATATACGTGCAAGGCGAGACGAAGCGAGAAAGGCTAAGCTTTAAAAGCGACCGGCTTAGAGATAAGGTTGTGGATGGATACTAGTTTTTAATAGGTAGCGGTAAGATAGGTTGTATTCATGAATGTCGTAATGTGATAGGATTGCGCTCGAGTCCATTTTTTTAAGGCCAGCAGGCTCAAACATAAACATTTATCTAGAAAAAAAAATATTCATTGATATGTTGCATGCATGAATACCATAATCTAGTAGGATTACGCGTTAGTGTCAATCTTCGTCCGCAAATGCAAACCGTACGCTGCAAGACCTGAGGGTCACTTACATACACACACACCAAACAATATACTAAAGTACTCAAATTAGACTCTTTGTTTCAATACACGCTAGGGACATTACCAATATTTCAATAAAACCACATTCACTTACATTTCGATTATTCTGCTTTTACGGATTTTCACACGAAATATACACACTAGGTAAAAATACCCGAAGAGAAACTTTCGATCTGCCTCCTTCCATAGATTTTGGTTCTTAATCGAAAGTCTGCCAACCTGGGTTTTCTTTGAGGATTTGATTCCTAGGCACCCCAGGAGTATTTTAAGCTTAAACCCAAAATCGGCGACCGGAAGCTTTTTGAAAAAAAATCGATTTCAGTAGTCAAATTTTTTAAACTGAGGGTTAGCGTTTTACACGCTTGAAGGTCGAAATTTTCTAGTAGCTAAACTTTTATGAGAGTAGGTGTAATATAGGGTTTTTGACGTCGATAATTACAAATACATTATTAGATTTTCAAAATTCAAGATATCTGATCCAATATGGCAGACCAATTTGGTAAAATAATGCTGATTGTGGTCAAAATTACTATCTGATGGTTTTTGCGGTCGCTGATGACCTATCTTTCATCAGATTTCAAAATTCAAGATGGCAGAACAATAATGGTGGCCTAAATGAATTATTTAAATGCTAGATCCCGTGTATATTTGTTATCTGTAAAGTTTAGGATCGCTGATCATGAATATCCCTGGAAGAGGCAGATAGTGACGTTATCCAACGTATTTACCAATTGTTCGTATTTATTCATGACATTTTCTATTTTATTTTAGTTACTATAGTAGAAAAAATTTTAATAAAGTTTACCATACTATTTAACATAACATTCAATGTTATTAAAAAAATTATTTGCTAAGACGTAAAAGTAGTGAAAAAGACCATGCACAAAGTGACTGGATATAAACTTCAATTTATTAGTATTACAATGAAAATATAATGTTTTCTATACATTAACATGTACATTAAACATAAAATAATTTATTTTAAAAACCATTAGTATAAATGTTTTCTCTGTATTAAATATGAAGACCGTCAAATTCACAGACAGCTCGTACCAGTTGTTTTTAATACTCTGAATGATTGTCACGAACTTTGTTCTTTTTCCACACTTCTTTGAAATCAAAGTGCACTAATTACATTGCCTGTTCACTGTCTACATCTAAGCCTGACTTACTGTATTCAAAAAATTCTTTAACATCATAAAATACGGCATGAACTTTCGGTGAAACAGAAATCTGCAAATTCATGTAGCTAACTTTGAATTTATCAATATATTTTTCAAAGTCTGCTTTTAAATCTACACCAAAACATGCATGTAAATCATGTCAAAAATCACTCAGAGCTTGAACATATTTCAAGCGTGCAGTTGGACATTGTGCGCGTAAATCATCTAGTTTCTCCAACAGTTTTTTGAACGAATTGCCGTTAAAATTCGATCCTCCGTACGTCACGTCGCGTTCCACGTTACAAATTTTTTCCCAATTCCACGCCTTTGATTCGCATTCTAATAACATTCAATTAAACAAGCCATCAACTACTCCTAACATAAATTAATTAATTAATTCAGATGAATATTTTTAAGCTGGTCAGATCGCCCATTAGTGGGACAAGAATTTTGGGGTATATCCTTAAGTGGGACACAAAATAAGCCAATACTGGGACAAGGAAAATCCAATGGGGTTTATCAAAATAAAATTTTACAAATAACTAAAAATCATAGAATACATTAAAAAGCAAGAATGGATTATTATAAATCATGACGAATTTATTTTTCTCTATTTTTTAATAAAATTCATATCGACATGTTAACATTTTGCTTAACAAAATAACTAAACATTGTTAAATTAAATTCGATATTTAAAATATTGTTTCTAAGCTCTACGCTTGACGTTTAATTGATTATTTATTCTAAAAAAAGTTGTTCAAAGTAGTTGATTAAAACCTCTAATTCTAACCTCTAATTTTGCCAATTCCTTAGGTAAGTAATTTAATAGTAACTCATAAATTTAATTTTTAATGAAATTATTAAGTATGCATTAACATTTAATATTGTAGGTTAATATTAATTATGATAAAAACTAATATAAGATTACTATTATCGATTTAATTTCAAATTTAACTTTTTGTTTGTAAATTTTGATGTAGAATTCATCTTCATCAGAATTAGTGCATAAATTACAAAAAGTATTTAAAAAATTTCAATTATTTTTTTATTTTGATTAGAATTCATCTTTTTGGTAGGCAATCAGTTTTTTTTTTATTTTAAAATTCATCAATTTGTTACAAAATTGAAGTATTAGGTTAACCAAAAAAGTTTAATTCTAAAAATATAATAGTTAATATTTCCACCAGAAAATATTTTAATTACAAATTGAAAGCAGTTGAATAAATTTAAAAAAAACGAATTTTCAATAAAACTGTTCATGATAATTACATAAACGAAAATATAAATTTTGGAACCAAAAAGACGAATTTTCAATAAAATAGTTCAGATACTAATAAAAAAAGATTTTTCAGTCGAGAAAGAAAAAAAGTTTCAACCAAACTGTTAAATTTTCAATTTAAAAAAATGAGTTTTCTTCAAAAGTTATATTTTTAGTTCGAAAATATAAATTTTCAACAGCAGTTAGAAAGTTTTGAGGTTAGAATTGGAGGTTTCAATAAACTACTGTGAACAACTTTTTTCGACTAAATAATTCATTTAAAGGCAAGTGTGGATCTTATAAACAATGTTTTTCATATGTCACTAACACAATACTACGATATATAATTAAAGACACGGCGAAAGTGACAGTCTCAATAATGGTAACGCAATTACGCCACTCACGTGAAAGTGTCGGAAACTGAGACAGTCAGTGACAGCTTATCCAGGTTCATGCAACTTTGTTAAGAATTTTTGTAAACGCGGGACATTAAAATATTCATAACTTATTAAATAAAATCGCTTGAAAAGTTATAAATTTTATTCTTAAACATATTAAAAATATGCAAAAACGTTACTTTTTCTGTTACTGTAGGAAATTTCCATAATACAATGCTATAAAAGATCTGCGGAAAGCTTTTAAACACACAAAAAATGGCGAATTTGGCAGCAGTTCATTCAACGATATTTATTATATCGTTTTTATTTTATTTAAAAAATCATTGTTGTGCATCTGGATATAAAAATAAAATAAATTAATTTGAGCTAAGAAAAATAAATATTCTACATTCTCATTTAATGTCATTGGAAAATTTTATATTGATT
>NC_046661.1:13715156-13718327 GCF_010883055.1 Belonocnema kinseyi | reverse complement strand
CCTGTACCAAGGGTTTCTGCTGAATATGGTTACAAAAATGAACAGGCGGTCGCGGACAATGGTCCAGGGGTGATCCCGAAGAAATTAACCCCCAAGCGGAGGTGTGAAAACCGTGCCGAAAGCTGAATGGCACCTGGGTAAGGTGTCTAGAACGGTGCCTCTGGGATACCGGGCGACCTCTCAGAGTACGCAGCCTTATCCTTGCATGCGGGGCTCTACAATGTTAGACGAAACGCTTTCCCTAACTTCTCGTGGGAACAACAATGACAACATCAAACATAGTTGTAGTAAGTGCGGTTCAAAAAAACAAAACGCGCAGGGCTCCCGACAATGGGTCGGCCAAAAATGCCGACCACTCTAGAGCTGGGGGAGCCAATGAAAATGGATTCAATGCGACGGATCGGCGGGATCTCGCGACCTTTAGGTGGACGGAGCGACTGACTCACGACTTGCTATAGTGCTACGATGCGAGTGTGGCCCCTGAACGGGGTTACATGGCATGGCTGCATGCTCTGTAGGGCGAGAAACACCCGGAGCTATCGCACTTTTCGCAGCAACGTCTGCGAAACCATGCTGAACTACTTCAAAAAAGGGGCTATGTAAGCGAAACGCCTACTCAACGACAGCTAGAATAAGCCGGCAACAGAGAAAAAGAGGCGACACTAAGACCAACCGCGGGCAGGCATCCAATAGAGGAAGAGCGATGCTTTATGACCCGGAGAAACATCAACACCAAGGTTTCTCTCAAGCCTAAAGATCTGGCTGAAATCGATGACGAGCTTCGTAGACATTTTTCCGGAGAATCCGACTTCTGAGCTATCAATTATTGTATGTATAATGCAGCGAGATTTACCGGATAATGGTCTGTATCTGTTTCTAAAATTAAATGCTGTTGAATGCTGCTCTGTGACACGCCCGGGTATTTATAGGTCTCTCCAGCGCCAATATTTCGTATAGCGCTTCTGTCAACAAGCTCAGGGACTTCGGGGATGCCATTTAGTTTTCCTCGCTCCAAATAAACCTTGGCGTATTTTTCTAATCCAATCTCCATACTAATCTCCTGAGCATATTCCTCGACAATCCCTAGACTTAGGTGTAGTTGCTCTTCATTTTTAGCCTAGACCTTAAGATCATCCATGTAAAATACATGATTGACCTTATACTTTCGATTTCCAGGTTTGCCACAAAAGTACCCTTTGAATTGACAAAGTGCGATATATAGTGGCAATAATGTGAGGCAAAAGAGTGGGCTCATGGTGTCGCTCTGAAAGAGACATATCTGAAAGTTGACGCTGTTAGTTGTCACACGATCTCTTCCAGATGACACAGTAAATCTGGATTTTCAAAGCCACATCAATCTCTCTATGCACCTTACGATGTGCGAATTAACCTTTTAGCTTTCCAAAAGACAGATTATAAGTCTATGAAAGGTCAAATCTAAATCTTTGCGGTAATAAATACAGGCCATCCAGAGGCTGCGCTGGTATAATGATGCGACTTTGCAGACAAATCTCTCAATGAGCAGGTTCTCCGGCCATCCTGCTACGCCTCTCTTTGAGTCGCGTTGTACGTACATGTCTTGCCACACAGGGCCGATTTTCCGAACAATCTCATCGTTTTTAATAGCTGTGAAGATCTTGTACAGCATGTTCAGACAAGTGACTGACCTGTAATTCTTCGTATCAGTTAAGTTGCGCATCTTTGGCAACTTAACTGACCACGTTTGGCATCTTTTCATCAGAAGGTGGACCATCTGGTTCCGAAGCAGAATAGTTTTTCATGTCTCTAAATACTTTTTTTACCGCTTCGGAAGTGATGGGTGGACATTCCTCGTCTGGTTTTATTAGGGTATTGACAGCTCTTTGAAGCTATTTATGTTCTATGGGTATTCTTTCAGTGAATGACGAACTTCTAGACTTCCAGCGCTAGATAGTACCCGGTTTCTGCCAAACATATGCTGCCTAATGGCCAGAAGCTTTGACTTGTTTAATGTGTGATAACGGATCCGCAGTTTACGGGTGAACTGTCGAACCTTGGCGGGGAAATTCCTGACAGACTTTAATATGTCAATCGCACACTGAATGCTTGACACGTACTGTCTTGCCCAGCTTATCTTTATGGTAAGTTGATGCATTTGTCTTTTGGTCTTATGATCAACCGTTGGTTTTGCTATTAGATAGTAGTTCATGGGCAAAAAATTTGACATTCGGATAAGTATTAACCGAGGGGAAGGGAATACAAATTTTTGGATTTCCGTGGATATCGTCTATTTTCGCAATTTTTAACTCTTCTAATAGTGTTGACAAAAATTGTGTCTAGTACAGTTTCGATAGGGTTTTTTACACACCTTTTCGATAGGTTCTACGCATTAAAAAAAATATATAATTGACCTTTATAAATGAAAGTCAAAAATAAATTTGACTTTTTTAAAAACAAGACAGGTTTTTTTTGTCTCAAAAGAGAGCTTACGTTTTCCTCCTATAAGAATGTAAATTAAAATGTGGGAATAAAAAATTTAATTTATGAAAATAAGCATTGAGTACTCCAGTACGTGCATGAACCTAACGCTCGAACCCCGCGGCGCACGGTGGTTCCTTCTTGGTATTGTTTTTACGAAAAGTAACAATTTATGCTAGTATATTTTATCGTTATCTGCATTTTACAGAGTCAAGACTATCATTATTTAAATGCCTGCATTGCGTTCACAACGGAATTTGGAAAAAAATTGATTGCTTTTCAAGTTTTTTTAATCCTTCAGAAAAGTGCGTTTTCGGAAGTTCCTCAAAATAAGCACTTACAGAGGCAATGACGTCTTCGTTGTCTGGAAATCTCTGTCCACCCAGCCATTTTTTCAAGTTTGGAAATAAGAAAGTCACTGGGCGCTAAATCTGGTGAATACGGTGGGTGTTCGACCAATTCGAATTTTAGTTCTTCAATTTTAGCCATTGAAACGAAGCATGTGTGAACTCGGGCGTTGTCGTGATGAAAGAGAATTTTTTTCTCGCCAAATGTGGTCGTTTTTTTTTATTTCTTCTTTCAGCTGCTCTAATAATAATGCATAATATTCATCAGTGATTGCTTTACCCTTTTCCAAGTAGTCAATAAGTATAATTCCACGTGCATCCCAAAAAACTGTAGCCATAACCTTACCAGCTGACTTTACGGTCTTTG
>NC_046661.1:13712701-13715056 GCF_010883055.1 Belonocnema kinseyi | reverse complement strand
ATATCTAGCCGGGAGTGGTGCTGACTGAAAACAGATGATTTGGAGCGATTCGCGCGCCATATGTTGGTCATTCTAAGGACTTATTGAACTACCCTCGTATAAATACATGGTATTGCAAAGTCTCTTTGATTGTCACTGACGCATCGAATCTGCTTTTCAGATCTTTATCAGTGGCTTCGTGATCTTCTTGGATACTAAAAATGATTTCAGTTTCCTTGTAGTATTTCTTTACCCACTAAAATAGGAATGACGCATCTAGAATGCGATCTTCAGCGGAATATTCTACGATAAACATCGCTGAATTTTGGTTAACATTCATCCCTATGTCATCACATGGTTTCTTACCGTAAGCGGTAGGATAGTAATGCCACTCAGCTGGAATTTCGAAATCTACCTTGTGAGCTAGGATATTAGCAAAATTGCTTTTGTTCTTACTATGCTAACCTACTCCGTCTGAGGCGTAAGACACCGTTGTGGACTGCAGAATTCACCTTAATATTGTGGTCTGACCATTATTCCAGTAAAATCCTTGCGCGGAGTTGTGAAGAACAAACTGTAACTTCTGAGTGACATCAAATGACATAACGAATTTACCATTTTTCAAAGTTATCTTCAGATTTTTGAAAAATAATAACTGCTTCGTAGCAAGACGATGACGCATTCTTAGCTTTAGCAACGCTTCACAAAGTTCATTCACAAATTAATCAAAATTCATGATCAGCGTCTTCAAAGTGCATCTGTCAGCATGCAGCCAAGAATCAAATATGATTTCTTGAAAATCCTCCTCATTCGAAAGCTTGAATCAACTTATCTTTAATTTTAGTAATACCGGGACAATTTTTGCATTCTCTTAATTGGCAGGAACTTGTCGCATCAGAGTACACAGTTAACTTTAAGCAATCGCTATAAACATTTATAATTACCTGTGGGTAGATCGCTAATATTGCATGTTTATTTCTTTTAGCATTGATTTCACGTTTTCATGGCCGACACAAACCCATACTATGTCGGTACCGCTACTCCCTGCCCAAACGCAATGTTTCGGTCTGTGAATTTCTGTGAATTTAGTAAAGCCTAATTTAATCACTTCATATTTTACCTGGGCTTCTGCATACAATTCATTTAAATTGCACAAAATCAATATTTTCTGAACGAGAACTTTCTTGTCACTCACTCGCACAGACACACAATCCTTCTTTCCAGCCATTAAGCGAGTTATGTCACGCTTATAAAATTTGAGTACGAAATCTTCTGTTTCAATACTCAAAGGCCTCCCTTTTTTTAGCGTACGAAGAGTTAAGATTTTATGGTCAGCAACTAACTTTTTCGCATTTGTAGCTTGTCGCTCGGATGTTTCGAATTCAACCATTAGTTGTCAGTTACTCCAAGACTTTGGAACAAGTGAGAGCAGTTCAATTTTCTCAGCTCTACTCGTTAATGATTTAAATTTCTCTTTGACTTGATCTAGAACTTTAACTGTGGCCTCATGATATTTGTCACTGCACAGCGTAACATTCATCTAAAGTGTTTCGAAGGAGAAGTCTGGATCGTAATCATCATTTGACATAATTTCTTCATTTGAACTGATTATTTCATTAGTTTCAACATTCTCGACGTTTTCATCCGCAAGAACATCATTGCGAGGCTGAACGGTGTCTTCTCAATTTGAAGCTGTTATTTATTTCACTTTACTGAGTTCTTTCCTACATGGAGCACACATTTTTAGTCCTTCAGATAGTGCAGAAAATTTCGATCGTAAGCCTTCAGAAATACGGCGTGTGCTTAGCGTCTTGTTATAATTCGCCTTCTTGAAAGGAATAAAAATTTTTTTACTCCATTTTCTTTGTTTATTTTCAACTTTTTGTGGACTGTGGCTAGTAAAACGCTGGGTTGAAAAATAGCAAAGGGTGGGTATGGTAGCTGAGATTCGAAAACTATTTTTTTTTCAAATGCTATTTTATCTTCAAATAAATATTTTATTGTCATAAGTTGAAAAATTCAAGGTACAATAAAAGTAGAAGATATGGCGAAATTGTTGTGCCGTGGCTACTACTTAACTTTAAAAAATGTAAATAAAAAAATCATATAACAAACCTGCAAAGTGACACCGTTTTGAAATCTAATTTCATAATAAATCGAAGGATGATTATACTTGTCTTATATCGTATATTTTTGTTTTTACCTTTGAGCATTTTTAGTGCTTTGTCATCTAGCGGATGAAATTTGAAACTCATCTCTCTGATGACCGTGGTCTTCTGTGGTGCGAGAAACACCCGGAGCTATCGCACTTTTCGCAGCAACGTCTGCGAAACCATGCTGAACTACTCCGTAAAAGGGGCTATGTAAGCAGAACGC
>NC_046661.1:13707529-13712601 GCF_010883055.1 Belonocnema kinseyi | reverse complement strand
CGTTATCGAATTTTCGGCACCAGCTGACAAAAACATCATAGCCAAGGAGAATGAAAAGAAAGAGAGGTATCGAGACCTCATAAGGGAGTTGCAACGATTGTAATTATATATATTATTTTAAAAAAGGGTTAATGAACCACCGCAAGGTCCCACTGAGAGCAATTCTCATTCATGAAAATGACACTGGCTCCCAGTAGAACCGCAGTAAATGTCGTGTTTCTTGAAGATACGGAGTGACCCAAGAATGACAGCTCTCTGCATTCGTCTCGTAAATGCCGTAGCATGTAATTGATATTAAGAACCAGCGATCGCTTCGCATCTCCGAGACCACCGATCACAAGGACAAGTATTTAAACCCAGTATTCTGGGTTTAGTTACCGCAGCTCCCTTTTAAGTTCTCGATACCTTTTTCCCTTTTCCTTGGCTATGATGTAGTCGGACGGAGCTGAGAATTCCACAAAGAATATATTTTGGACAATTGACTACATCTCCGTGGAAGCGTTCGGCAAGACGGTATCGCGGCCAAACATATTTGAGCGAAAAGATAGCAGTAAAGCATTCTTAGGACCGCATTGTATCTGTGAAAATAGGTCGTTCCCGCGTGAATGAGACGCCTGAATAGTATGTTTTCTAGTTATTCAGTGTTTGCTTGTCACGCTCTGCACCTATCGCTGGGAAGTTCTTGACGTAAAATGCGATCACAGTATACTAAGGTGGAAATGACACCGACTTATCAAGACAAATTAAAAGTCTTTGTACCTGAATTCAGTCCTGATGATCTGAGGAAAGCAAAAGTTGCTTCTTCTACGCTTCTGTGAAAGTTTCCGTAGTTCTTTTCATCAAGGGGCTGCCGGCGACATTTTTCAACCTCTTTTTTCTTTACTTGGGCTGTTAAAAGTGAAACAGTTTAGATGTTCAAATTCGGGCCAAGATCTCGAGAGCCACAAGGTTGCTTTTCGCCCATGGAACTACTTCAAACGAGTAAGAGTACAACAGATACGGCAAGTATTTTAATCGCAGATACCTTGCTCCACGTATCTGCTTTGGGGAGACTTCTTTACTCGTGCTATGTGTAAACAGGCGTGTCTGAGGCGTCTGAGGCACGACTGGGTATGTGTAATTTTCTCCAGTAACAACAGTAATTCGTCTAAGGGATACATGATGAGTATATGAGAGGTTAAATCGAAAGCTTTCCGGTGTTCAATCCAAGCCATCGAAAGGGCGCGCTGGTGGGTTTCTGCGTATTTGCAGATAAACCTGTCAATTAGCAGATTCTCCCGAAAGCCCGAAAATGTCATTTTTACAGAATAATATTTATCTATTCAGAGTATCCCAATTTTATCTTGATATCATTAAGTGTTAGTTTTTTATCAGTGTAGTAATATACACGAAGATGTTGGTTTTTGATCTACTGCTCAGTAGATAAAAAACCAACATCTTCGTATACATTGTGTCTTACTTTTGAGCTAGTCAACGAAGTCATATCTCTCAATTAAGTTACGAAGATTTCGATTTTTATTAAAAATAGAAAAGCAAACACGATCTGTTTAAATTATAAGATCTTCGGGAGACTAGCTTTAAAATATAGGTCTAGTTTAAAAGGTAAAACTGTTATTGTCTCAAACGGAAGTGAATTGAAAGAGTAAGCCACTCAAAGATAATTATAATAAACTTAATGACTTTATTACTTACTCTCTTACACCAATAGCTAAGAAGAAATCAGCGATGATTACGGATGTACGTTGAAATACTATCGTGTTGCAGGAAGTGTAGTTAATATTATCCACCTTCAACATTTCATCATCTATAAAAACTGCGAATTGAGATAAAAAGTACTCGAACCAGGCAAATAAGGGTGGATAGTCCAGAGTCCATTGAGATTTTTCACTTGTGTACCATTCATGTACTGCTAAACTGTGAGTTATGGCTAACCAGTTGCGATGTACTTCGAAATCAGTAGAATAACTTCAAATACATAAAAAAATATGACCTTAACTTCGAATTAATTCCTAAAAAGCTGAGTATATATAACTTCTAGATGGTATGCCAAATCACGAAAAAAAGTTCAGAATATTTCAGCCTTTTTTATATAATAAAGCAAAATAACGGAAAAATAATATTTTGGATGTTTCTCTGCATTTTCTTGAAAACGGTTAGTTTTAAGCGCAAAATAGTTGAATATAAAAAACAAACAAAAGCGAAAACTTCTTGTCTCATTTATTAATCATTTTTGAAGCCAGTACACTTAAATTTTGCTTGTAAGGATTTCTCCAGGTTACCTACCACCTTATATAAAAAAATTTGCGATACATTAATGATCATCTAGTTAGTACATTTTTTTCATCCTTCTTCAGCTCTAAATTTGGTACACTTAATTTGGTTCCTGCGGGTTGGGACTTCGCAAAACGCTTGCTTCACACGTGTACCAGGTTACTGTTTTTTTATAATTTTTTTTTAACAACAAAAATTAATAGAAGAAATAGTCAATTACATTTCTTCCATTTTTAACTATTAAAACGACTTCCTCGATTACAATTGTTACTGAAACTCACTTAAATTTGATATGAGACAGAATAAAATTTCGAGCGACCTGTGCGACCTACGACAGAAAACGACTTGATACTGATGGTGCACAGTTGCAACTGACCTGAGAATTAACCAACTTGGACTATTCTCCATACCGAACTCAAAATTACTTACTCACACGGGGAGGCTGTCCGAAAGTGGCCAGAACGCATAGCACGTGACTCCCTTTCATCAGTCAATGAATCAAAATTTTGTATCTATTAAATAAATCCAGATTTCTGCAAAATACTTTAGAAAGGTACATTTAATTTCATATTTGATTTCAATAAATTTCAGTAAAAATTGTAAATGAGGACATTGATGTAGCAGTAAACAAGTGTGAGAAAATGTATTCCTTAGAATTTTTTAATCTTGTGGTAGTTTTGCATGCTAAGACTAATTAACACAACTCTACATTTTTGCACAGACTTTTAGTAAGGTGTTTTAATGACATATTTTAAAATTATTCAACAAAATATACGTCGACGGGTACCCGGCTACCGGATTGGCTAAAGGACGGTTAATTTCACCAGGAGGGTTAATTTCACCGGGAGCATGTGCTATTCTGAAAAATTGCACCCGCTCCCAGAGAAATCGCGGTAAAATTTCATCCACAACTACGTCTCAAGACCGTGAGATAGGTGGTTACAACCTGTAACGGAATCAAGACGACGATCCGGCAAAAGTTTCGTGCACCCTGAGAACACGGAGCGACCCAAGGACAACCGCCTTCTGCATTTTTCCCGCAAATGTTTTAGCATATTGTTGACACGCAGGGATGCTTTCCAGGCCATTAGCAAGTAAAAGCTTGGCACCTCCAAAAGGGCCGATGATAAGAACAATTAGTTTAACAGAATATTCCGGGTACAATCGTTCCAACTCCTTTATAAGGTCTCGATACCTCTCTTTCTTTTCATTCTCCTTGGTTATGATGTTTTTGTCAGCTGGTGCCGAAAATTCGATAACGAACATGGTTCGCTTCTCGAAGTCAAGAAGAACCATGTCAGGCCTCGAGTGAGCAACAGAAACAATTGTCCAGAATATAAAGTTCCAGTATATGCAGCACTTCCCATTCTCGACAATTGACTCAATTTCCCTAGGAGCATTTAGAGAAGCGATATTAAGGTTAATGCCGTAAGAGTGACAGAGATGGTAATAAAGCACTCTTAGTGCCGCACTGTGCCTTTGAATGTAGGTCGTTCCCGCGTGAGTTAGACAACTAGATAGTATGTGAGCTAAATGCTCGGGGTGTGCATGGCAGGCCCAGCAGCTATCATCGGGAATGTCTTGGCTCAAATGTGGCAACGGTATGTTAAGGTGCAAATGACACCGTCTTGGCACGCAAAGATGAAACCCTCCGTACCAGACATTAATCCGGGAGATTAAAGGAAAGCAAACGTTAGCTCACAAGACTTAAGATGCATGCTTTTGTTCATGTGGATAACGTTTCTTGTCCCGATATCAAGGGATCTGAGCTCGTTCTTCGTCCATGGAACTACTCCAAATAAATAGAGTAGTACCGGGACGGCAGGCATGTTCGTTGCAGAAACTTTGTTCTTCGCCGACAGTTCGGAAGACCAAATCTGTCGGATGATACGTTTGTATCTGCTTCGGAGAGTATCCTTTATAGATGTCACATCCTGAATGCGGCTCAGTGATGCAATTAAGTTTTCCTCGCTTCCAATAAACCTTGGCGCATTTGTCTAACCCAAATTCCATTCCAATTTCCTTAGTATATCGTTCGACTATCCCCAGAGCTAGATGCAGTTGCTCTCTGTTTTTAGCATAGATCTTAATATCGTCCATGTAAAATACATGAGTGACTTTATACTTTCGATCTGCAAGTTTGCCACACGAGTACCCGTCGGAATGGCGAAGTGCTAGAAATAGTGGCAATAATGTAAGGCAAAAGAGGAGTGGGCTCATGGTGTCGCCATGAAAGACACCTCTCTGAAAGGTTACCTTGTTACTTGTCACACGCTTTTTTTCAGATGAGATAGTAAATCTGGTTTTCCAAAGCGGCATCAATCTCTCTATGCACCCAACTACTTGCGGATGAATCTTTAAGATTTCCAAAAGGCAGATGATAAGTCTATGGGAGGTCATATCGAAAGCTTTCCGATAATCAATCCAGGCCATCGATAGGTCACGCTGGTAGAATGCTGCATCTTTGCAGATACATCTATCGATGAGCAGGTTCTCCCGACATCCGGCTACGCCTTTCTTTGAGCCTCGTTGTTCATACATTTCTTGCCACACAGGATCAACTGTACGAACAATCCTATCGTTTAGGATAGCTGTGAATATCTTATAAAGTGTGTTCAGACAAGTTATTGGCCTGTAATTCTTCGGGTCAGCTAAGTTGCATATTTTCGGCAGGAGTATTGTGGGCCCTTCCATTAACTACTCTGGAATCGGCTCTTATGACTTCAAATATGAGGTGAAAATATGGGCCAAATGCTGATGGGTTGAAGAGAACTTCTGCCAACAGAAGGTTTTGATACAAT
>NC_046661.1:13695037-13707429 GCF_010883055.1 Belonocnema kinseyi | reverse complement strand
CCTTGAAGCTATTTATATTTTCTGAGTCTTCGTCCAGTCTATGCTGAACTTCGTAGACTTCTCTCCAAAATACTTCGACCTCTTCTGGTTTGGGTGGGCGTTTGACAGTAACTGGAGGGTCTTGGAAGAGTCGAGATGGGTCAGAGAGAAACTGTTGATTTTCTCTGACCCACCTCTCCCTCCGCTCTAAGTTTCTCTTAGCGTCAGATAGTATACGTATTCTCTCAACAATATGCTGCCTGATGATCAGCAGCTTTGACTTGTTAAGTGTGTAATAACGGGTCCGGAGTTCGCGCGCGAACTTTCAAACCTTGGCGGTAAAATTCCTGCCAGATGGGATGTAGTCAATCACACACTGAATGCGGGACGCGTACTGTCCTGCCTAGCCTATCTTTATGACAAGTTGATGCATTCGTCTTTTGGTCTTATGATCAGCCGTTGGTTTTGTTTTACGGTACGCATCGGCCAAAGCTCTCGCTGCATTATACACACAATAATTGATAGCCCAGAGGTCCGATTCACCGGAAAAATGTCCACGAAGCTCGTCATCCATTTCAGCCAGATCTTTAGGCTTGAAAGAAACCTTGATGTTGATGTTTCTCCGGGTCGTAAAGCATCGCTCTTCATCTATTGGATGCCTGCCCGCGGTTGGTCTTAGTATCGCCTCTCTTTCTTTATTTCCGGCTTGTTCTAGCTGTGGTAGAATAGGCGTTCCGCTTACATAGCCCCTTTTACGGAGTAGTTCAGCATGGTTTCGCAGACGTTGCTGCGAAAAGTGCGATAGCTCCAGGTGTTTCTCGCAGCACAGAGCATGCAGCCGTGCTATGTAACCCCGTTCACGGCCCACACTCGCATCGTAGCACTCTAGCAAGTCGTGATTCAGTTGCTCCGCCCACCCAAAGGTCGCGAGATCCCGCCGATCCATCGCATTGAATCCATTTTTATTGGCTCCCCCAGCTCTAGAGTGGTATTTGAGGTTGCGTCGTTTTTTCAGCTCTGTCATTCTGAAAATTTGGGAATCATTTGTGAAATAAACTTTCTCGATTGCCTACAAACAAGGTTAGTTGCGGGACATAGCTGATATGTTTACTTTTAAGTCAAAAGTTTTCGGCCAAAATATTGTGTAGTTTGGAAGTAACGCTCGGGAGAATTGTAACATACATAACCTCGCAATATACACACACGTTTTTAGCAAAATCAAAATTTTTGGAAATAACCCACAAAAAAAGTGTGCACGGAGTCCGTTAACATGTTCACTATAATTCCCCAGATTTTTAAGACAAAATATTTAATAATCTAGGGAAAAAGCCGGGGAAATCTAACACTGATAAAATTTACACTAATCCCTAAGTGCCATGCAAATTAATAAAATTTAACCAAGTAGCATTTTTTTAATTAACCGACAAAAAAGTGTACAGGGGCGTCCGTTAGCATGTTCGTTATCATTTCCTAAATTTTTAAGACAAAATATTCATTATCATAGAAAAAAGGCCGGAGAAACCTAAAACTTGTAAAGTCGATAATTTTCTAAGTAGAACATGCCCTTAATTATATATTTAAAACGCTCAGTGCTCAGAAAACTTCCAGTTTGAGTGGTTCAATTTGCAATTTAGTCTTGCATACCTTAAATAAAAAGTTTCAACTTGAGGCAGTTCAAAATATTTGTTAAATTAAAAATACAATTATCAATTCAGAATGGGAGACCAATATTATATTACGCTACTGAATGACCTCTCATGAATTCATAGCCGAAAGGATTATATGTATCTTAAGAATTTAGCTATTATCTGAAACGGGATCGAATTGAAGGAAACCCGATAATTTCGTGCGCATTCATTAACGAAAAAGAGAGGGTATTAACGGATCTGATGGATGGAGAGACCGAAACGATACGAGGACTGATCGAGGAAGTGCACTCTTCGGTCAGCACCGCTACGAGCAGCTGCTTTTGCGGGAACACGTAAACGAGCTCGGTACTCGTTCGAGAAGAATAGATAGTTTTCTGTAGGTCTCAAATGTATTATTATTTCCAGCAATAAATTTCCAGGATTTAGCAGAAGAATAATATCTTTGATTAAAAAAAAACATAATTATGTTTACAAAAAAAAAAAAAGAATTTTAGATTATTTTAAATTGTGCAAGTGTTTTGACAGATTTTTAAAATTAAAAGCATCAATTTTTGAGGACAATGGACAAAAGTCCTTATTCAACCCGTTTTAATTCGGGACATTAAGAACCTAGTCGATAAAGTTAAAAAATAATTACGAATACTTTTAATTAATCGAAATCTGTGCCAATGATAAAATTTTCATTTGTCAGTGTTCTACCGATTTTAAGAAATCTGAGTAGGATTTTCAACCCGTAGTAATTCGGGTGATAATTCCAAAAAGAAATTCTCGATTGTAGAATGCAATAAAATCAAATAAAAACGATTCACTAATTTAAATGTGTAGTTTTTAGAATTCTAGGAAAATCGGATGAAATCCCAGATTAAGATCAAAAATTCATAACAATGAGGAATTTTATTAGGCTTACAAAAAGTAAAAACAATTAAATTTAAGAAATTAAATCCTGGACAGTCAGAAGGAAATCAGTCAGGGTTATACGTTTAGGACTAAACAGAGGGATTTCTTAAATATAAAAAAACCTAAATGATTAAGCCGAAGGTTTTAATTTGAAGTTTGAGGAAACGTTATATTCACTTTTAAAAACAGAACTTCTCCTTTCACTTTTTGGATCCCACATCCTCGTTTTTATAATAATAAAACATTCAAAAATTAATTTAAAGTTGGAGTCTCTAATAAAATCTTTACTTTCAGATTTTATACTCTATCAAGAGTGGTGCCGACGCAAATATTCGGAACCAATTTCCTGAACAGAGTAAATTAAATCCGTCGAGAAACCGAACAGTTTTAGATATATTTCTATAACTGCGATTTAGCGACACAATTGAATTAATAAACAATTAGAGTTTTTATTTTTAAAATATAATTTTACTGAACAACAAATGTGTTGGAAAGATAAATAACGTCTTAAAAGTAAAATTATGTTACAAGCTTAAAAAACTTAAATTTTGAGTTTTACGGACTGGTCTAATTTTCTTTTAACCAGATAATAATTCCACTTTTTCGATATTAGTGACTACCTTGCGAATACCAGAAAGATTTTAGTTTTGCGTCAATTATTAGTGATAGAAGTGAAGTGATACTCTAAGGGTTACTGAATATAACATCACCGACATTGATGTAAATTTACTGTTCAATTTAAAAACAATTTTATTCGTCATTTAATGTACTTATATTTCAATAAACTAAAAATTTAGAAAGATCAATTAATAAAGTTTTTTTATTGTAAGATGAATTTATGTGTTGATAGTGAAGGAAAATTAAAAATTGAGACCTCTTTCTGACAAAATAATTTGTATAATTTGTTTCGGCACTAGCATCGTCCAAAAATCATAACATTTTGACGGTGTCCGTCTGTCTGGTTACCTGAATGTTGTAACTACACTAACTTTTGAAAGGTTTGTCGAGTCGATTCAGCCTTTGACACACTTCTTAAAGTTCCCAAAATGAAGGTTAATTTTGATCAGCAGATATTTTCAAACAAAATTAAAAAATGTAAAGAATTTTCAAAATTAAAAAAAAAATGGTTAATTTGAGATTTTTTGTAAAAGCTTCTTACAGATGGGTAGAAGACTTGCAAATGTTCCGAACAAGATTTTCAATTTCGATAAAAATTAGAAAAGTTATATACTTTTGAAAATGTTCAGTTTAGAGATTTTTCAAAATTTGAAAAAAAATTTTTATAAATGCAGGAAATTTGTGTAAAATTTTCTGGTGCACGATAAAAATAATTCCAAATTATCCTAATAAAGTTTTTAAATTCGATAAAAATTAAAAGTTATTTAAGAGATCCGTAAGTTTAAAGCGTTGTTTTTAGTAGATTTAAACAAGATTAAAAAATTCTCTTGATTACGTTTTAAGAACCTTTTCTAAAAACAACCCGAAACAAATTTCAGTCCCAATTTATGACTGTAATTCCTCAGAACTTTAAATCACAGTTTTCGATTTAAGATATAATATTTATGACATTTGAAAAATTTAGTTGAAGTGTACGCTTGAAACCTACAAAAACGAGCGTGAGAATGTACCCGCGCGCCCAGGGCGCGCTTAAAATGGGCGCAAAGCGCCGCACATGTCATGAAAATGTTCCCACGCAGCGGGCACATATTTTAATCTCAATCGATTTAAAAACTTATAACCATTTATAAAATGTTCAATATAATAAAGAATCCAAGAGCGCATAATACAAAATAACAATTTTACTTCTTTTAATGATATAAAATACACTTTTTTATTTTTATCGTGTATCTGATTTCATATTTTCAATATAAAATACTATTAGTACATGTTCATCGGGGCACAACTTTCGTCTGGTAAGAATGATTTACAATGTGTTTATTTACTTTTTTCATAATATATACTGTTTCAAATCTATGTTATTCAAACAAATTAAATAATTGTCTTTAAATAATTCCAGCTATACGAAAGTGCTGCCATCACGTGGCAAATTCCAAGTACACGATTGGAAATGCAAAATGCTCAATCGCTGTCATCGTTTTGTCAAAATTAAGAAACATAATTTGGAACGATTCTATCGTTTCTTATCGATCTCAATTGATTATTTCTAGAAGGGTTAACCATGAACAAATGTGAGAGGTCGAAGCTTTCCAAGAAAATTGACATAGGTTCATTAAACCCTTTTTCAATGACAAATAATTATGGAAAATCATTAAAACTATGCAGTTATCTGGTACGTATGTGAAGCGTACCAAATTTAGAGCTGAATATGGATGAAAATAATGTACTAAGGTGATAATAAATTTATATCAAATTTCTTTATGAGGTGGTAGGTAACCTGGAGAAATGTTTAAGGACATACGATACTTAGAACATTATCGATTTTACGAGTTTTGGTTTCCCCTGCTTTTTTCCTAGGATAATAAATATTTTGTCTTAAAAATTTGGGACATAATAGCGAACATGCCAACAGACGTCCTCGTGCTCTTTTTTTGTGGGTTCCCTACCGATAGAAATTGAGTATTCTCTAGCGAAATAGCCTGGCCCATTTGAGACTATAAGCAGAGTCGATTTAAAACAATTGAGTCTCGAAGATAGTCTGAGAGATTTGGTTCTTTTCAAGGTCCTTTTAGTAGTCCTTTTAAGAGTGGTGCGACGGTAATATAATGTTCCTTTTGTATTCGTCACGTACCGGGCAGGCAGAGTTATTTACAGTAGTTGGCCTCGTTAATCCTACTCTCCGTTTTTAAATTTCTCTTCAAATTATTAACACTTTTTTTTAATTGATGAATTTTCTCATTATACTTATTTATAATTATAACTTATATGCTAAAATACCATTTTCTAGTTGAATCAAAAAATGTTGTCTTTTTGGCGTATCTCATTCCATTTACGATAAACGTCGTATTAATTCCAATTTTAAGCACTTAAAAAAAAAGTTAGATATCTGAAATCATCGGAACCCGTAGACTTCGAATTATTATGTTTTAGGCTGTTAACTATGAAATTAAAAAATCTATTTCTAAATTTTAATCCGAAGCTTAAGAAAGGACCCTTGAGTGTCGGCTACTCTATTGAGATAACCTCTCTGCTTGTTATTTATGAACCAAATCTTATTTCAATTTCAGCCTCTCTTCTTGTTATTTATGATCGTATTTTTATTTAAATTCCGGAAAGGACATTTCAAAGCCTTTGAAACGTTTAAAAGAACTACCTGGACCTTTGAATATATATACCTGAGTGCCTGCGGAGAATTTCTCTGAGCTTCTCTGACCATTAACAATCTTTAGATTTCTTTCAGTAGGGATTAGCCTAAAAATTAAATTCTTGGCAGGGTTGATGCAACTATTGGCATGGATAGCCCCAACTATTGGCACCTCAGCCATATGAAGATGAAATGGTGAAGCAATCAGATTAAACTAAACTTTAATAGTATCACTAAGAAGTGGATAGTGAAGAGAAACGTTGTTTATCAATTATTTTTCATTTATAAACAAATAGTCTGGCTTAAATGACTTAAGTATCAGCATCTATCTAGTTCAAATTCAGAGGTCATGATCCTCGGCTTCTTTTGACTGCTTCAGCAGAATTAGTAGAATCGTTTTTTTTTCGAAAATTGATTTTCATTTTTATTACTTTCTGTAGCTTTCAATTTCTTTCTTCTAGTCACTCCTTTAGCAGAATCAATATGATCGATAATTTTTGAAGATTGATTTCTTTTAGTTCATAGTCTTTCTGGTTTCTAACTTTTTTCTATTTCTATCCTCTTGGGCTTTTTCTGAAATTTCATTTCGCCGTTTGGTTTTTAGCTTCGTTGGCCTTAGCTTTATTTTTTTTCTATTGATTTTCCCTAATTCATAATCTCGCCATGCCTGCGATGTTAAAGCATAGATGCCTTTTGCCTTCCGTTTTATTTTGGGGTTAGAGAAAAACGCAAATCACCATGAATATTTCCGTTTTTTTACACATTTTAAAGTCATTTCTTGGACGTATTAGGTTGAAATCACTTTTCGTCTCAAATCTGCAGAATAGTGTAATGTTTCATCAATTGCATGCTACCCTGAAAACTGGTTACAAAACGCCTTATTTTCTCTCTAGACTATTCAAATCAGCCTTATTATTATTTAACACATTTTCAGAAGTGTTAAAAATTACATCCGTGGTTCTTTTTCTATATTTGATCAGGCAGTAATTTTGTTGGACAAACTAGTTGTGAGAGATAAATTAAACTGATTTGTGGTTAAGTCTAAATCGCTAAGGTGCGAATTTACTCTTATTTCTGAATAACACATATCAATAAATATAATTACTTACTTAATTATTTTAAGTACATCTCCAGTAATTTACTTAAAAATATTGTTTTGACCTTTAATTTGGTCTTTCATTCTGAATTTTACAAAACAAAAAAGAGACATAACCGTACTTTTTCCCCTTTCCAATAATAGAAATCATTGCAAGAACATACAATCCAATTCTTGACAGGGGGGGGGGGGGGGGGGGGGGGGGGGGTCAATAATTACATACAGTGCTTTAGATTGATAATTCATTGGCACCCCCTATTATTTATTAAATAAATTATAGTTAAATCTTAGTTATTTTTTTATTAACAATTTTAAGATTTCCTCAAAATGTGCTAAAAAGAAAACAGTCACTTTCGATAATTATAACGTTGCTAGGGGTAAATTGAAAACTGCAATTATCTAAAGATTTTCTTTAGCTAACCTGAAAATCCTTGGCAGCCTGGAAATAGGGCTAAATTTTGTAATTTCAAAACACATAAGTTATTGATTAATATAAGATCAATACATATTACTATGAAAAAATATCTGCACTATTTAAAAAAAAAAAATAAAAAAACAGTTTGCTATTTATCTCTATTATCTTATTATTTCATAAAATCTAGAGAAGGGTGCCAAAAGTGTGTAGAGGGGAGGGCGAGAATTGGCGCTCATACCCTAGCATCTCCGAATTCAGTTTTAACAAATTCAAAAAAAAAAAAAAAAAAGCCGAGGTAAATATACCAGATTGACCACACACGACAAAGTATCATATGCCTTTAACCCTTACAGGTCACCTTATTTTGGTATAACGTTGAGGTGCTCATGGGGTAGTTGAATACCCCAGCCGTAATTTTTAATTGCTTTGAAGGTTTTTAATATTTTGGCGTGAACTTTTGTTGGGCATTCAATTAAGTGTCTGGTTATAAGATAATTTTACTTGTTAAATTATTTTTAATTTTAAGAAATTTAAGAAAAAAATTAAAAACTGAAGAACAAACTTCGTAAATTTCAATATAGTGTCAGGGCGCTAACGAGCAGGTTCACCCGGCGATGAGTCATTCTTTTACCTCTTTTTTTTAGATTAAGAGTTAACCATACAAAAAAGTGTAAGGACCTTTAAGTCCATGTGATGAGTATAACAGCTGATCAAGTCTACCCTAAGATCAATATTTTTTCACCCATATTGAAAAATAAAAGTTTAAATAACGGTGAAATTTTGTTCGGGAAATGTTAATAAATATCAAAGGATCGTTTGTGGCCTTGCAAAGAGTTAGAGGAAGAAAAATGTTTATTTATGCAAATAATGATTATCGACGGACACATTTAGGTTTTACAGCAGAAGTTTGACTTTTATTTTTCTCTGACAGTAATCATGCAATCTATTTTACCCACAGACCCCTAGAAGTTCGAAGTCGTCTACTCACTGCGCTAGTGCTGCTTTGACACAGCTGATACCAGAATGATACATATCTCAGATCAAATATGTTTATTTGCTTTTCAAGTGCAAAAATTAGTTTTAGCATTACTTGTGCATAATGTTCGTGAGCGATTTTTGTCATTTTGCCACACTTTGATAAATATAAACCTCATAACTAGCCCATTGACAACATTGGAAATTGCCTGCAGGGTTTGACGACAGCACGGTCGGTATTTCTCCAAAATAGTAATTAAAAACAAACTTTTTCCAATATTATAATTATTTAGGACCAGAGACACATTCTTGCATGCCTTCTATTTATCGTGCCTAATTTTTAAGACGATATCTCATTCCGTGTGGGCGTAAGTTTGGAAAGAAAATTTCCAAGTGTTTTTTTCAAAAAAAAATTTTCTCAACCTTTCCACCGGAACAAAGCAGACATGGACCTTACTACATCCTCTTTCATTTCCCAAACTTTCAGAGCGATGCCTCATTTCGTTTAGACGTAAGTTGGGAAAGAAAAATTGAAGACCAGGTTTGGTCACGTGACCCTCTCGTCACATGGCCTTACTTGGGCATGATAAGATGCTCAACACTTTCCTACTCAACTATTTTTCGCGAAAACTAAAATTTTTCATCAAAATCAAGAGGGACTTCCAAAATATATTTTTTGTTGCTATTTTGCATTGCTATAAAAAACCTAAGGTTGAAATTTACTGACATTTTTTTCAACTACTCATTAATTTTTCTTAAAAGAATTTCGTTACTTATACTCACTAGGTGGGAATCAGAAGTAACTTGATACAAGTTACCAAACTGAATATTCTAAAAAATACTCTGTCCTCGGTAATTTTATATAAAGCAATTTTGTATATCGAATTGTTTAATCCCCTAATTTCACTTTGGGAATGAGAAACAGCCATTTCCATAATTATTTATAGAAATTACCATACACAATTCCACAAAAAAAGGAGATAACACGCTCACAGCGTAAAAAACGTATTAACCATAATACATTACTTACGTTTTGGACTGCTCATTATCATATACTACATGGCAGTAATACATTAGGTCATGATGTATTAGAGAAAGGTGTGCTGCCTTGGAAGACGAATTTTCGCTCGGTTCTGCGCACTTCCAAAACGTCGCCATATTGAGGAATCCACTAATCTGATGAATTTGCGCGAAATCAAATTTCAAAGCAAGGAAAATAAAGTAATATTTTTCTATTCGCTCGAAACTTGCAGAAAAAATATATAAGTCGTTTTGTTAATCTTAAATATGAACTTTATTAGAAAATTTTTCAACTATAGAATGTATACAAATGGCATAATGAAAAATATGTCAACTGCAATCGTTCAAAAACCATGCCGTCAATGTGAATGAAACTGTTTTTAGTAGAACGGAATTTCGTGAATGAAAATGAGACTAAATATATTTTTTAAACGAATTTATTTCAAAAATATATATATAAAACAAAAAAAGTTATCAATATACTTTTTGAACTTATAAATATTTAAGAAATATGCTTTCTATTGGCTGCGGTGTGTGCAGCAATGCGAATAACTGTGTTAGATTCTTTTCTTAATCTATTCAACTCCCTTACTCTGATGCATGTCCTAGTTTTTACTAAACACATCAAAGCGTCCATAGGAATTTTAAATTCCTCATTCGTCTTTTCGTCAACTTTTTTGCGAGATTCTTAAAAATTAAATCTTCGCTTGATGAAAATTTACCATGAAATTCATTAAAAATTATTTCCAATATATAAGAAACATTTAGCATATTTTGGAACTATTATGATTTGCTTATAACTTTTTACTTTTAAATAATTTAGCAGCAAATACCAATGTAATTATATTACATAATACTGAAAGTTTGAATTCGTGCAAAAATTTCTGATTGGTTTATTTCTCAATATGGCGGATTTTCGGAAGTTTTTTGCATTGGTCGTGCAAGGTAAGACACCTTTCTCTATTACATCATGCATTGGGTGTAATGTTGTGCAGCCGTCGTGCTATTTCGAAGTAGAAAATCGAACGAACCTCTCTTTCTTTCTCCCCAGGGGTACGTTCAAGACGACCACACGTGTGCACCAAAGCCGTTCCGCCAACCAATGATGCCAATATTAGCACCCTATGCTAGTGCGTTTGCATTAGGACTGCGCGCTGGTTGGCCGCACTTGGCGCGCCATTCAAAATTACTTTTAAAAACAATTCTTGTAATTTTAGTAAGTAATTATTAAAATATGGACAAAAATATATACAAATTGTGTAACTTTTGATTTCAGGCAAAAAAAATTATAACACATATGTTATATAAATAACAGTTTATTTTAATTGAATTCCAAAGAACAGCTTATATTTTACAAAACATTTAATTTAAAAAGAAATTTCTTGAAAAAGTGATTAAAAATAATTATTTATAAGTTTTTAATATTTTGTATGACTAATAATAATTGTAATAATATTATTTGAACATTAATAATTCACCTTAGAATAAACTTTTTTATTAATTCATCTCGACATTTTCGGTCTCTAAAAAATATATATTTATACATTATTTATTCATAATCAGGGTGGAGACTTGACAGGGAAACCGGGAAAGACCGAGAAAAAACGGGAAATTAACAGGAATTAAATTCATTTCTATTTTATTTACAGTTGAAGGACATATAAGTGAAACTGATTATGGTTCTTATTGTATAGAAGGGATTTGGTAAAGAAATAATATTTCACTTCGCACAAGGAATTTTCGGTATGGAACGGGAATTTAAAAAAAAATAGAAACTGGGATATTCAAGAAAAGAATGTTAAAATCCCTGTTGCAATTCTAAATTCGTCACAATTTAAAAGCTCCTTCTTCCGAAATTACAAAAAAAAAAAAGAATGAAAAAAGGTAAATATTCTATTGAAAGTGATTTCTATTAGAAAAATGTGTAAAATTGACAATTTAAATAATAAGAACTTTTAGCCGAGTAAATTTATTATTGCGTTGAAAGTTTTTTTACTTATTGGTGCGAAATCATAGGATTTAAATGTGTAGCTCCGGGCTCTACGTCATACTATAACAGCAAATAGCTCATTTTTCAACCAAAGAAATGAATTTTTAATCAAAATTATGAATCTTCAATTTAAAAAAATAATAATTTTTAGTAGAACAGTTTATTTTTAAACCAAGTGAATTTATTTCTTACCCAAAAGATTAATTTTAATCTAAAATGATGAATATTTAACTGGAATACTTAAATTTTTAACCGAAATGAAGAATTTTTAAATACGGAGAATAACTTTTAAAAAAAACTTATTTTCTATTAAAAAAGAGTCGATTTTCCACCAAAAAATCGAATTTTTAACAACATACGTGAATTGTCAACGAAATAAATTAATTTTTCATTTAAAAAGACAAATTCTCATCCAAATTGTTGAACTTTGAACTAGAAAATGTCAATTTTCCACCCGAAACACTTATATTTCCTCCTGAAATAGTTTAATTTGTAGTTTAAAAAGTTGATTTTGAAGCAACTAGTAATTTTTTTAAAAAGATATGAATTTTTTATTTAATATGATGAATCTTCTAACAATAAAATTCATTTACAACAAAAAAGTTCAGTTTTCAACCGCAATTCAACCGCTATTCTTAACGAAAAATGTAAAAAAAAAGGTGTATTATATGTTAGAAAGGGGAATTTGAACCTTCGACTCTGAACCTTCTCCCACTAAGTTCCTAGACTATATATACATGTAAGAATCCCGCCCGAGCTCAGTCTGTTATTCGCATCTAATTTGAGTGTATCTAAATTTTGCCAATAAAGAACGGTTGAATTGATGCTATCAATTCAACCTTATTTTTAAAAAGTCTTAATTGCTTTTCGACGCATTACATTTCTGGCGATCCTGCCAGGATCGGCTTCTCGACATCAAATCTCTACGGAGGTATTAATCAAGTCATAAAAGGCCGATCATCTGGAAAATCATTTAGCGAGAATTTTACGGAATTCTGAATAGACTTCGGACCAACCTACGGGTGATTCGTCAACTTAGTTAAATGAAAGATTTAATCTATTAGGGTGGATTTATAGTAGCCCTATACTACGAAGGATTAATCTTCATT
>NC_046661.1:13680049-13694937 GCF_010883055.1 Belonocnema kinseyi | reverse complement strand
CAACACATAATCGAAATTAGTTCCGTTAATGTAGCCTTGATTCAAGGGCTATTTACTTATGTTATAGATATTCCAGTTTTAGAAAATGAAGAGGGATCCTTGGAAAGAATAATTCCGATACCAACTAAATTCAATAAAGTATTCCTTTCCTTAATCCCTGACCATGAATTAATAATAACTTACAAAGACAGTTACGCACCAACAGACCAAAAAACAATAGACAGAAGTAAAAATATTGGTGAATATTTAATTATTAAGAGAAATCAACCTAATTTACGTATCTCTGATACAAATACTTGTGAAGCCAGTTTACTACGCAGATATGCGGAACCCAAATGTACACAATCCCCTTATTTATTGCATAAGGAAACATTTATACCGGTAAAGAGAGGCTATATAATAATACCGACAACTGATGTTAAAATAGACATCGCTTGTGAATCGACCGTTAAACCAATACATGTAGAAGTTAATACTTTAATCACAGGAAGTAGTTGCCAAATATATAATAATGAAGATAAGCTAGACTTACCTAGGAACCTAGAGATGTCCAAATCAATCACTATCAATGTAACTTATAATGTAGAAAACAGCGAACAAGATTTAGATAATTTAGAATCTAGGTTAATACAGATGCCTAAGCAACTTAACATCGATGAACTTAGAAATGCACGTCTTAGCTTAGATGACGCACAAAACATGCTTGAGCGAATATCCACTCATAGAAGACTTAAAACTTGGAAAAAAACAAGTATAGAGTGGGTACATTATCTAGGTTATATAGCAATAGCTTTAGCGACTATTTATTTTTTAAATCGATGCGGATTATTTCATTATATCACTAAATGTATACCTAAGAAAATATGTTTACTTTGTATCAAGAATAGAGTTGAAAACCAACCTCATGTTATAACCTACACTGCCGAAATGCAACCTCCTTTAGAAGAAGTTCGTCAAACTCTCTTAAAAGGAAGGAAAGTAATAATATAATTTCGAGGACGAAATTTAGTCTAGAAACGGGTGTGTTAGAAAGGGGAATTTGAACCTTCGACTCTGAACCTTCTCCCACTAAGTTCCTAGACTATATATACATGTAAGAATCCCGCCCGAGCTCAGTCTGTTATTCGCATCTAATTTGAGTGTATCTAAATTTTGCCAATAAAGAACGGTTGAATTGATGCTATCAATTCAACCTTATTTTTAAAAAGTCTTAATTGCTTTTCGACGCATTACATATAATTTAGAAATATTTCCTTTTCGAAATACTATACTTCTACTCTAAAGATAATTTGAAGCACTCTCTTTTTTTAATTTGGGCAAAGAAACTGAAATTTTAGGGCGGTAAGCGGCAGCAGCCTTAAGTGATATCTGTGGGCGGCAGTGAGTACTTTTGTGTATGGATAGGTTACAGTTGCCGACGGACGAGCGGGATGTGGGCAGCGAGAGTACTGGCAGTGCTGGTAGTGAAGTAGACGGGGAGGAAATTTCCAGAGAGACACGGCGGCCAGTTGTGCGTGGCCCGGTGTCAAGTGGCGCGACAGGGAGGGGGAAGAATCGGAGCGAAAGAAGCGATCAGGCAAGGGAGAGAGCGTCCAGTGCAAGTAAGGGGTAGGATCTCTTGAAGAGGAAAAGGGAAAGCAAAGAGAGCCCGGCAAAAAACGCACTAGAGAGTCCCTTTAAAAACCCGTATGAACACGTAGCCCCCCCCCCCCCAATGGAGGGGCGGGAGGAGAAGGATGCTATCGGCGTGATGATAGGCGAGATCAGAGGGTTAAGGGAGGACGTAAGGGAAGCTATGGAGCAGATGGAAAGTATGAGGGAGGACCTGAGGGTAAGAGATAAGAGATGAGGAAAGGAAATAAAAGAGCTGAGGAGAAAAGTAGAATGATTGCAAAGGGAGTTAGTGTCGGCAAGGAGGGAAAAAGAGGATAAAATAAAGGAGATGGAAGAAGATATTAGGATGTGGAAGAAAAGGGCGGAAAAAAGGCTAGAGAAGGTGGAGGGCATGTTGGGAATAGAAGCAGTGGACAGGGGGGAGGGTGAGAAGCAAGGTATTTGGGAGAAAGTGGAGATCATGATAGAAGAGAAAGTGGAAGAGCGCATGAATGAAAAGGAGGAGATAGCGGGTAGGGAAAGGATAAGGGCAATGGAGTTGAGAATGAAAAGAAAAGAGAAGGCAGATAGGAGAAATAACATAGTAATAAGATGATTACAGCTCAAGAGAGGGGAAGAAAGGGACGGGGTGGAAGCGCTGCTACAAAGCATAGGGTCGATTAAAGACAAGGTAGGGAAATTTAGGATGGATGGGAGAAAGGAGAATTAAGTGGCGGTGGTGGAATTGGAGAGCTGGGAAGAAAAATTGGGGGTAATGCGTAAAAAAAATAGTATAAAGGACAATAAGGTTTTTATCGATCAAGATTTGACGAGGAAGGAAAGGGAGGGTCAGAGAACGCTAAATAACAGGTCTAGGAAGAAGAGGAGCGAAGGGAGAGCAGTGAAGGTAGGGTATCGGAAAATAAAAATAGACGAGAAAATGTGGGTATGGGACGAAGAGAAGGAGGTGTTGTACTGGAACGTAGCAGGGGTAAAGAGAGAAGATGAGGATTTCTGGAGGTATATTCAGAAATTGTATGTGATTGGACTGGTAGAGACGTGGGTAAAGAGAAAGGAATAGGATAGAGCAGAGCGAAAGTTGCCGGGGCGGGGTACAGCTGGAGGCTACAGGAGGCGGTCAAAGTAAAAAGGAAAGGAAGGGCTAGTGGGGGAATTATAACAGGGGTTAGGGATGGATTAGAGGAAAAAGTTCAAGGAGAGGGAAAGGGGGAGGGCGTGCAAATAAGGGCTGTAAAAATAGGAGGGGTGATGTATAAGTTTGTGACTGTACACTAAGGATGGAATGGAAAGGATTAAAAAAAGGGTAGAAGACTTACTAGGAGAGAGAGATGAGGCTATAGTGGTAATGGGGGGGGGAGACTTAAATGCGAGATATGGACGGGAAGGGGGCCTGTACCAGGAATGTGAGAGCTTTGAACGAAAATCGAAGGATAAAATAATAAATAAAGTGGGGGAGATTCTAAGAAACTGGATGGAGGATAGAGGGTGGGCGGTGGCGAATGGTGTGATGAAAGGGGCCGAAGAGGGAGAATACACGTGTGTGAGTAAGAGGAGTGTATCGGTGATAGACTACGTGATTATGAATATGCGGGGGTTTGAGGAGATGGAGAAATTCGCAGTGGAAGGAAAAGTGGAATCAGACCATCAGCCATTGAGTTTGTGGATACAGGGGGAGGCTGGCGAAAGGCAGGGTGGGGAAGAAGGGTCGTTAGGGGAGAGGGTGTCATGGACGAGAGAGGCAATAAAGAAGTATCAGGAGCAGTTGGGCAACGTAAGCTTTGAGGGGGAGTCCGTGAACGAGATATGGGAGGACCTACAAGAGAAAGTGAAAGGTTGTGTGCAAAAGAAGGTATTTAGGAAAAAGAAGAAAGGAATGGTAAAGCCGTGGTAGAATAGAGAATGTAAAATGATGAAGAGAAAGGTAAAAAAGAAGTACAGGAAGTGGCAGGAAAGATACGCGAAAAGGCAGGAGCACGTAGAAATCAGGAAGGAGTTTAGGGCGATGTGTAAGAAGAAAGAGCAGGCAAAAGAAGAAGAGCTGGAAGAGGAGTTGAGTAGTGTTAAGACAGAAGGGGACGTGTGGAAGATAATTAATAGGTTTAGGAAGCATAGGTTGGGAATAAATGAGAAGATAGGAAGCGGCGAATGGAGAACATCTTTTAAAAATTCATTTCAGGGATCAGATACTCGAAAGAGAGATGAGGGGATTAGAAGAAACAGAGAGTTAGATGAAGAGCAGCTGAACGACGAGGAGATAGACAAGCAGATAGGGAAGTTGAAAAAATCGAAGGCAGCAGGGATTGACGGGGTAGAGAACGAAGCGTGGCTGTTTGGCACACAAGAGGTAAGGCAGAGACTGAAGGGGGTAGTGAAAAAAGTATGGAGGGGGGAGGGATTCCCAAGAGGGTGGAGAGAGGGGTTGATCGTTCCACTGTATAAGAAAGGGGATAGGGAAAGGCAGCAAAATTATAGAGGAATTACGTTCATGAATACTGCGTACAAAATATATGCGATGGTGTTAGCAGATAGGCTGCGAAAGGATGTTGAGGGGAAAGGAATATTGCCGGAGACGCAGGCGGGCTTTAGAGAGAGAAGGAGCACTATTGACAATATTTACGTCTTGCAACATGTGGTGGATAGAGAATTAACCAAAAAGGGTGCCAAAGTTTACGCGTTTTTTGTATATCTAAATTGCGCGTTCCCGTCAGTGGATAGGGGAAGGTTGTGGGAGGCAATGGAGGACAGGGGAGAAAAGAGGGGCCTGATCCAGAGGGTAAGGAAGGTATATGAGGAGACGAAGGATAGGGTGAGAGGAGGGGAGGGAATCTCTGAGGGATTCTGGATGGATAGGGGGTTGAGGCAAGGGTGCCCGCTTAGCCCAACGCTTTTTGCAATTTTGATCGCGGATGTGAAAAGTAAGCAAGCGGCCGGAGTGGTAGGAGGAGTTAGGGTAGGAGGAGTCAGGATATGGTCACTCGCATATGCAGATGACATAGTGCTGTTGGCAAAGAGCGAAGAGGCTTTAAAGGAGATGATGAAGTGGTTGAGACGTCACTTGGATAAGAATAGGTTAGAGTTAAATGCGGACAAGTCGAAGGTTATGGTGTTCAGGAAAGGAGGAGGGAGAGATAAGGGAGGGGAGTGGAAGTGGAAGGGAAAAGCGGTACAGGAGGTGAAAGAGTTTGTGTACCTGGGTTTCCTGTTTCGAAGAAATGGGGGAGTTGATGGTCATATGAAAAAGAGAGAGTGAGAAGGGCAAATGTTGTGATGAGGCAGGGGTGGAGGTTGGGGAAGAGATTGTTCGCAGATGATTTTGAAAGGAGAATGAAATTGTTTGATTCGCTAGTGATGAGTGTCTTATTTTACGGAGTGGAGGTGTGGGGTTGGAAGGGAAGTGAGGAGGTAAATAGGGTACAGGAGAGGTTTGTAAAGTGGATACTGGGGTTGGAAAGGAATAAGCCGAACTATATTGTCAGAAGGGAGACAGTAGAACAAGTTTAGGGATTATAACAGGGAGTCGAGCGTGTGAATATGAGGAGAAATTTTTAGAAGAGGGGGGAATTAAATTAGTTAGGGAGTGTTGGTGGGAAAAGGAGAACAGACGTAGTGGTGCAAAGATGGAGGTGGAAAGGGAAAGGTATTTTAAAACGAATGGATTGCAGATGGATGAAGTTAGCAGAATGCACGAGGAAGAAAGGTATATGAGTTAATTCAAAAGAATGGCATGGGGAAAAAGAGGGCACAAGGAGAGGAGAGACTAAGAGAGTCAAGGTATAACGGAAACTATGTGTGGATTATGCCAAGAGAGAGATCGCAATATTTGTGTAAGAAATGAGAGCAAGGAAGTCAGGAACTTATAGCGAGAATGAAGTGCGGGTGCATGGCTTTCTGGAGAGAAGAGAATGTGTGAATTGTGCGGGAAGGAGGATGCAAAATTGGAGCATTGGTTGGAGGAATGCAAAGAGGTGGAAAGGAGGGGAATAAGCATTGAGGTATTCTTGCATGAAAGGGGTGACAAAAGGGCAGTAGCATGGGTGAAGGGGGTGTTTGGTAAGATAGAGAAGAAGAGAAGGAACGAGAAACAGGTGCGTAGAAGGAAAGATTGTAAATATGAGAGGTAGTGGATGTAAGAAAAATGAAAATATTGTAAATAGTAGTTAAGTATTAGGTGTTAGCCACGGAGACAGAGGCTGGTAATACGAGGCATAGCGACAAAAGAGCGAAATGCGTGCGAAGCGAGGCCCAGCGAGGAAGGTTAGACTATAGGAGCAAACGGATTAGTTATAAGGTGTATAAGACGTATACACATACACGGGCGATGCATATGGCTGATTTAAACGCCTGTTTATTGGTCAACAGCCAGCAGAAAAGTCATAAGAGTAAAAGAGACAAAGAGCGGAAAATTGGAAGAAAAGTACTCTCTGTCTCTTCTACCTTCATGACTTTTCTGCTAACTGAAGACCAGTTAACAGACGTGTAAATACACCATCAAGGTGCAGTCCTATGAGGGCATAAAACATCGGCGTACATCAGAAATTAATAAGAGTGAAAGAGACAGAAGGATTTATTTGTTCCTTTCAAACTCATGAGTTTCTGCTTTACCCCGAAGTTTTCTGTTCTCATGGGACTGCACCTTAGAGCACGGCGCACAAGCATTTGCACAGAAAAAAAGTGCAAGCAAAGATATTACTCCTGGATACGGCATGAGAATAGTTGCACCACATACCAGTAGTTAGCGCGGCAGGAAAATTTGTGGTCTTGCATATATATATTTTTCTTTTAGTTCGGCCACATACTTGTAGAGGCGCGATATGTACCGATTGATTCCTCCACATACTTGTAGAGGCGCGACAGGCAAACATATATTCGGTCGCGCCAAATTATAGTGCATTTGAAATCCAAAATGGTAATAATTTAATTTTACTTTTTAAGTGAATGAAAAAATAATTGTGAATAAGTAGAAAAGGTCTTAAAGGAATCCGAGAACTCTTAATACTTTTTGAAATCAAAATTAGACCCAAAATATAGCAAAGAGGTTAGTATAAAATGGTAATAACAAATTTGAATTAAAAAGTTTATTTTTTATTTAAATTGTAATTTTTTTAAATTAGTAGAAAAGTGTTTCTGAAGATACATTTAGGTTTTATTTAAATTTGAATAAACTAAAAAAACTGTCTGGTTAAATCGACCAGAATTGTGGTTGAATATGTCCTTACTATTTTTTCTGGTTAAGAAATAAACGTTGTGAAAAGAAATTTCCTTATAAAAACTTATAAAAAAAATTTTTCCTAAATTTCCTTGTAGACATAGACAAATTTCTTCTGAAATGTTGCATTTTTTAAATATTTGTGAATTTAATGGTATATGAGTTTTTTAACAGCAGTAAATTGAAAGAAGCATTTTCGAAAGTCAAAGGAAATTACGGCTTGCTTCTGCAGTTTAGCTAAGGCCATGTTATAAATATGAACCATTTTTTCAAATTGAAATAAGAAGTAACTCAATCTTAAAAAATGTCCTTTTCCCTGCTCCAAAAATCTAACATTAAGAAAAATGTAAGTTTGCTTAATTTTTTTAATTAGCATTTAATACTAAAACATGACATAAAAATTGTCATAAATTTCGGATTTTTGTTATTTTAATATCTGAGCTAATTACATTTTTTAAACCGTATTCATGAAAAATATTATAAACCAAATGCTATAAATTCACAGAAGTATTATGTACTCTAACAGTCTATATTTTTTAAAGGAATTGGACGCCGTTTTTATTTAATTTTATTTCTAATAAATATATAAGTTTCCTTAGTTTTTTATTTAGTTTCATTTAATAATTTCCTTTATTTCTTTATCCTGTATTTACTGAGAAAACTAAGGTCAAACTTTAAAATTTTCTCGACCGGTCATGTATAGAAAACTATATTTTCCAGCTGGTCGATTAGGCTTTTGTTTGCATTTTACTTGTTACTGTTTACATATTTCATTCGATTCAAAAATTTTTATTTTGCTAAAATAATTATTTTAAATTATTTCCTTTAATAAAAAACTTGCTTTTTAAAATTTTTTCGTAAATAAATTTGAAAGGCTTATGCATTATAAATTAATTACCTCATTAACAAAAAAGGTTTTCAAAGAAAAAGAACGACAATCAAGCAAAAAACCCGACTTTTTTATTTGAAAAAGATATTAACAAAGTTAAAGTAAATATTAATTTCTGATAATATTAAGACTTCCATTTTAATATTGAGTCTATTTAATTAAAAAGGAAGATATTTAAAAATTATTTGCGCCTAGCGTATAATGCTTAAAGATTTTTGTTCTTTAGAAACCAATATATTCCAATCAAGATTTTTTTATTACTTCTTAAAACTTGTAAACAAGAACAAATGTTTTCATGCAATAAATAAGTGACGAAATTTTGCTATCAAATAATTTTTTTATGTGATAAGCCGTGATTATTTCTGCCGTCTTGGAGAAAAAAGTTACTTTCTAAAGTTTGACGTAAGGGTCATTTTCACGTTGCCACGTATACGTAAAGAAGACTTACGTCAAAACGAAGATAGTGAGTTTCTTCATGCAAACAGCAGATTTGGCTTAACCCATTTTTCCCTCTTGTAGGATTGTTTACTTTGGCCCACGGAGTATTTCCTGAATTAATTTTTGTACGTAAAAAAACTCGTGTCTACTACAATGTAATAGTTTTTTCTCGATGATTCAAATTTAAAAAAAGGTTTGAAAGTGTAAAATCAAAAATATAGAGCATTGAAAAAATTCTGAATTTAAGAATCAAATATTTAACAATTAAAAATGTTAACATTGAAATTTAATTTAGTTTTGAATATAAGGGTTTAATATCGTAAAATTGACAACTGTAAGCCTTCTAACTTGATTAGGCTTAAATTAATGGCCTCCAAAATATGATAATCCCCAAATACAAACATTTAGAATTCTGCATTTCAATTTTCAATTCATAACTTTCAAAATTAAGTAATTTGAATTTATCAGGTTATACTTGAGTCATATTCAAAATTTAACAAATATTAATGCTGGCATTTTTAATTTATCAACTCTATGAAAAAATGTCAAATAATACAATTCTTGAAATTTCTGTTTATAAAATTACTCAATTTGAATGTTTTGAATTGAAAATATATTAAAACCTTTCAATTAAAAATTGCTCTCCTCATAAAAAGTTTTCGATTTCGAAGGCCTTACATTTATTCCAACTTTTCACGAGGTTCGACATCGAATAATCTGCTTATTGCAGCTTTAAATTATTTATATCCTAAAGCTGCAAAAAATGTATTGCCGAATCATAAGTGATTTCATTTAAAACGTTTAAAATTAAATAATTTCAATTGGCAGGTTATAATCTAAGAATATTCGAAAATATAAAAATACTGAGATTTTGAATTTTAAATTTATAAACTAGTTTCTTTTAATAATTATTATTTTATTTTTACGCTTCGAAAATAAAATAATTACACTATAATGTCAATTGTTTTTATTTCAAATTTCTCTCATTTAAAATCTTTTAATTTCAAAGGCTTTGAAGTTATAATCTAATTTTCGAAACTGAATAATGTTGAATGGAATAATTATTTAATTGCTAACATACTTCTAATTTGAAATAAAATTGTGGAATAATAAAGTATTTCCATGCAAAATAGTTATGCTGAAGTTTAAACGCTTCCTTTTATATTTTGACATTGTCGACATCTAAACAATTTCAAACCAAAAACTTGAGAACTATGAGTCCTAATTACTTTACTGAGTTTTTTTGTTGAATTTAACTAATTATTATAAAAATAAGGGAACTTTTTTTTATTTCTCCAGCTTAGTTCAATGCTCTCCATCGTTGAAGCCAAGAAACATCCCACATATCTGTATTCAATTCAACCAAATTTAAAATTTAACGACAGTTTCATTTTTATTTAACTAGATTGTACTTAAGTTTAACACCATTTAACACCATTCAACATTTACAATTTTAACTGAAATTTACTTAAATTTAACTAAATTTTACTTCAATTTTGAATTTAACTGAAATCTATTCACTGTTTGAAATGATCTAAATGTGAATTGTTGAAAATTGAAAATGTTTTTTTAAACCTAAGAACTTTTTTTATAAATAAAATATCGAGCCGACACTTTGTAAAATGTATTAGAGTACAATAAAGTATGTTTAGGTACTGCATTTTTGTAGGAACTTCACTGAAAATTATTTTCTCTTTTTTCTGAACCTCGACATTTTTTTAACGTTCCAACTTTTTTTATACATAAAATATCGGTCTCAAACTTTGAGAAATTCAAGAGCCGAAAGAAAACTACGTTTAAGTACAAATCTGAATAATAAAAGATGTAAAAAAAATTTTAACTATCAATTCCATCGGCATCAGCCGGTAACGTTGTACACGAAAATACGAACCCTCTAGAGCCTCGTCTAGTGGCCCCAGGGTTCGTATTTTCGTGTACAACGTTACCGACTGATTCCGATGGAATTGATAGTTGAAATATTTTTTCTTACATTTTTTATTATTAAGATTTGTACTTAAACGTAGTTTTCTTTCGGCTCTTGCATTTCTCAAAGTTTGAGACCGATATTTTGTGTATAAAAAAAGTTAGAACGTTCAAAAATGTCGAGGTTCAGAAAAAAGATAAAATAATTTTCAGTGAAGTTCCTACCAAAATGCAGTACCTAAACGTACTTTATTGTACTCTAATACATTTTCCAAAGTTTCAGCTCGATATTTTATTTGCAAAAAAAGTTCTTAGGTTCAAAAAAACATTCAGTGAACTGAAAAAGTGAGGTCGGTAATATCGGAATTTAGCTGTGTCACATGCCCTTAAAACTTATTTACTTAGTAGCGAGAAAATTTCTCTTTTAAAAGAAATCAGACGAGAAATTAATTTAATTTGAGTAAACTTTATTTAATTGTTAAATCCATCTAAAATTCATTCAAAAGTTGAATTTAGCTAAGTTTTATTTAAATTTTAAATTCAACTAAATTTTATTTAATTTTTTAATTTATCTTAATTTCATTCAAATTTTAAGTTTAGTTTGAAAAATAAATTTAGAAATTTCACTACAATTATAAAGTACGAAAAGAATATTTAAAAATTTATTTATTGTATCGAAATTTTAATATATTATTATAATATTTTTAGGCTCCCTTTAATTTGAATATAATTAGGTAATTCAGTGTTCATAACATTTTTGGCGTACAGGCCGTACAGAGCCAGGCACGAGAAACACGAGAAACAGAAAATCACGTTCGGTTTGGAATTCAACAACTTTCGGTGTGCGCCCCGGCCCCACCCCGCCCGCTAGCGTCATCGGAGGATGCGGTTGCCATAGAAACGCTGAAAAGTTGAAGAGGACAGCACCTCGATATAGTCGAAAATGTAATTAGATATATATATATATATATCGGCCGTCCCCAGCACTGATCCATGCCTTATCTAGGAACTAATATCTATGGTTGATGCAATGAGGGGGGAGGTCTGCCATATTTTGATGTCCCGCAACAAACATGACAGCGCCCACATGTTTATGTTTTCATCAGCTCCATGCATCGCCCCACTTTTCTGTTTTCTTACGATCCGCAGGGGAATGTCGGTTAAACTAATCCAACAGATGGAGCCACAAAAACTAGGTCCTTCTTTTTCATTGAATTGCATTAAGAAAAAGCAAAAATATTAAAAAAACTTGATGCTGTTTGCAAAAAAACATAAAAAATAGATGAAAAAACAAGCCTAACTATTATTAGTTATTTGAAAAAATAAAGAGTCATGCAAAATATGTAGTTTAATATGAATAAAATTTAAATTTGAGATACATTTTGAAAGCAGTTCGAACTTTATATTTTTGTGATTTATTTTAAACATATTATTGATTTTATTATTTCTTTAAGTTAAAAAAATTATTTTTTGTTAAAATTATTAATGTAGCTAATGAAAAAATTAATAATATTAAAGACCTCAATGACCAAAATATTTAAAACATATACTAGGCAGTCTGATAAGTCCCTGAAAAATGAAACACGGAGACGTTTTTTTGGCCAAAGTCGGTTTTATTTTTAAACATACTCTCCTTTTAGATCGATACAGCGAGTCCAACGATTTTCTAACTTTTTAATATCGTCCGAAAAGTACTCGATCGGAAGGTCTCCAAAATTCGCCTGAGTTTCAGCTATGAGCTCCTCATTTGAGTAAAAACGCTTACCGGTGAGTCATCTCTTCAGGTTAGGGAACAAGTAATAGTCGCTGGGGGCCAGGTCTGGTGAATACGGTGGCTGAGGAACCAATTCGAAGCCGATTTCATACAATTTTGCTTGTGTAACTAAGCACGAATGAACAGGCGCATTGTCGTGATGATAAAGCGGGGCTTTCTTCTTCAAATGCGGTCGATTCGATTTTCCATTTTCCATCGGTCCAATAATGATAAATAGTATGCTCCGGTTCTAGTTTTACCTTTTTCAAGGTGGTCCACGAATATTATGGCATGTGCATCCCAAAATAAGGAGGCCATAACCTTTACGACCCATTGTTGCGTTTTTGGACGCTTCGGAGCACTTTGGCCCGGTGGAACCCACTGTTTTGCCTGTTGCGTTGACTCAGGTGAGTAGTGGATCCAGGTTTCATCCATGGTTATGAATCGGCGCAAAAACTCGGTCGGCTTACGCGAAAATAATGCCGAAATCTGCTGGGAAGTTGTCACACGAATTCGTTTTTGGTCCACTGTGAGCAAACGCGGCACCCCTCTCTCAATTTCACTTTGGGATCATTCAACATCATATCATGGATTTTTTCGACATATTCTGGTGTAGTGACCTCTTTTGGGCGCCCAGATCGTTCAGCATCAAATGTGCTCGTACGGCCACAACGAAACTCGGTAAACCACTTATGAATCGTTCCAATCGACGGTGCAGAGTCCGGGTAATATTTATCCAGCTTGGCCTTGGTCTCGGATATCGTTTTCTTGCGAAGATAGTAGTGTTTGATCAAAACTCGAAACTCAGATTTTTCCATATTAAAAAAAACTCGGAGGTTAGTCGCTTCTCAGTTATGTAACTTGTAAATGCGTAAACATAAATGGCTGAAGTTTAGACAGGCGTCATTTGAAGGATCAAGCTCGACGAAAATGGTGCACATTAGTGAATACTAATGCCATCTCTTAGAATTTTCAGGTACTTATCAGACTGCCCAGTACATGATCAGAAGAATTAATAAAAAATATATGACGTATATTGTATATTGAGGGAATAATTTGGTAAAAAGTCACTAACACTAATAAATGAGAAAGTGGATTTAATATTATTTAATATAATGTATATATTTATTTAAATTGAACCGAATATCATATATACATTTATACAGTGAAATCATTTATTTGTTGCTTAATCTTGAAAGCTTTTATCTCGCTGCATTTAACCCCTAATCATTTCATTAGAAAATCTTAAGTCAAAGGTGATTTTGAATTAAATAGTTAATTATATTATTGCAAACCTCATTTCTAAAATGAATGGACTATAAAATATTAAACTCTATAAACAAACGTACCGTACTCATGACGGACAGTAAGAGGAAATTCACTTTTTTCATTCAGCTTGACGCTCCGAACTTTTGTCTTCTCTATTTGTTTATTAATAATTTTTCTACTCAAAGCATGGAAAAACTGAAATTGTGTACATAACAATTTTTTACCCTTTGATAACTGATCAGAAAAACTTTATATTGTCTTAAATTAATGTTTAGGAAATCATAAAATACAAATGATTTGTTTATCATTCTATTTATTTGTTGCAAACAAATTTTATAAACAAATTAACAAATAGTCTTATTATCGGTAAAATTCTTTGGTGCTAAAAGTGCTTCACATTAATGTAGGAATGACATTTAATAACAAAAATAATTTAAAACTTCATAATAACTATTGTTATAAGCAATTCTTGTGGCAAAATATTATAATTTGAGATTTTTCAAATTATTATTTCCTTCAAGCGCCAGGAAGAATTCAGGTATTCCCTAAAACAACAAATATTTAATTATATTTGATAAAATACAGCAATTTAAATTTTTGTAAATACATTAAAGAAATTCAAAATTTTGGTCCTTTCGTATAGAAATTTTTTTTTACACTGGAAATATTTTAAGCTGTAGGGCGAATAACTGTTAGTCACAAAAATATGTTAGAAGTTAACAATAACCATTGTTATGAATAATTCTAGTGACAAAATATTCAAATGTAAGGTTTTATCAACATTTTTATTTTCTTTAATCGCTACAATGGCTACGGATATTCCTAAACAATGTATCTTTGATCATATTTAGTGGAATATAACAACTTACATGAATTATAACACTGCATGCTAAGATTCACTCAATACAAAATCTTTTGACAATAACCCACCGACTTGGCCATCAATGAAAATTTAAATTTGATAAAACCTTCAGTTTAAATATGCTGTCACAAGATATGCTAATAACAGTGGTTATTGTTAACTGTTCTAATATTTTTGTGACTAGAAGTCATTCGTCCAATAGCTTAAAACATTTCCAGTGCAAAAAAATTTTCTATGCGAAAGGGCAAACATTTTAAATTTGTTTATCTAATTTGCTTACAAAAATTTAAATTGTTATAATTTATCAAATATTATTAAATATTTATTATTTTAAAGAATACCTGAAGTCGTTCTGGCCATTGAAGGAAATTATAATTTGAAAAATCTCAAATTCTAATACTTTGACACAAAAATTAATAATCACAGTTGTTATTATAAAATTTTAAATTATTTTGGTTATTAAATGTCATTCCTACATTAATGGAAAGCACTTTTAGCAGAAAAAAATTTTCATCGATAATAAGACTTTGTTCATACTTTGACTGGAAAAATTATTAATAAAAAAATAGAGGAGACAAAATTTCGGAGAGTCAAGATCTATAGAATTTAATGATCTTTAATTTAAAACAGAAGAATTCCAAATCGCAAGAAAATTGAAGGCTCTGGACATTTTTGAATGAAAAAATTGTATTTCCTCCAACTGTGCGTCATGAGTACAGTACGTTTGTTTATAGATTTTAATAGATTATAGTCTATTTATTTTAGAAATAAGGTTTGCAATAATATAATTAACTATTTAATTCAAAAGTTCCTTTAAATTAAAAATTTTTAATAAAATTATTAAGGGCTGAATGCAGAGAGAAAAGAGCTTTCAAGATTAAGCAACAAATAAATTATTGAATTGTATAAATGTATATATGACGTTTGGTTCAAT
>NC_046661.1:13678820-13679949 GCF_010883055.1 Belonocnema kinseyi | reverse complement strand
GAAACTTGATTCCCTCAAACATTTTAATTACAATTACCACTACTTTTTAACAATGTTTCCTTCAAAACTTGAAATTATTAAGATTTTAAAGGTACAAAGATTATTTATTTTGCAACTTAAATTGTGGTCTTACATAATCTAATTATTATTATATTGGATATAAGTAATATATTTTTTATTAATTCTTCTGATCATGTATATGTTTTAAATATTTTTGTCACTGAGGTCTTGAAAATTATTAATTTTTTCATTAGCTACATTAATAATTTCAATTATAAATAATTTTGATTAACTATAGCAAATAATAAAATCAATAATATCAGCAAAATAAATCATAGAAATATGAAGTTCGAACTGCTTTCAAAATGTATCTCAAAATTAAATTTTATTCATATTAAACTACATATGTTTATGACTTTTTCTTTTTTGAAATAATTAGTAATAGTTACTCTTATTTTTCATATATTAATTTTTGTTTATTTGCAAAGAGCATCAAGTTTTTAATTATTTTTGCTTTTTCTTAATGCAATTCAATGAAAAAGACAGACCTACTTTTTGAGGTGCCATCTGTTGGCTTAGTTTGACAGACATTTCCTCTCCGGATCGTAAGAAAACTATTACTACATAAACATGCACGGTCGAGGTAGGGGGCTGATTTTCATGCACAGTTTGTCGGCAAAAATGCTCGTGCGCATAATAAAGTGGCACATCATAAGATGACGGCTCTCCCCACTCATGGAATTCTCCCCACTCCCGTGGATTCAACCCCTCTCGTCATGTTAGGATGGCATGCCTAGTCCAGTGATCCCAGATCTGAAACGAAATGTGGTCCAATACCATGACAGGGTTATGTCCGTGTGAATATAGTAGGAGGCGGTATAAATGACTGGGTTGCGCGCGCAACCCATTTATCCTCTTCAGAATCTGAAAACTCGAAGGTGTACGATTGCCGATCGGAACACTTCGGCGGTTCTATTTATGCTTCTATCCGCTTTAAAATAAAATGAAGAGATTAGGATTTGAGTATTTCCAGACTTCGATGCTGGCGATTCTCATGATTTGAATACTTCGCGCGCCTCTTTATATACGCATATTTTGAGGTTACGTTATTTCAAGCATAAAATATAAA
>NC_046661.1:13677298-13678720 GCF_010883055.1 Belonocnema kinseyi | reverse complement strand
GCCACAACCACGTCTCACGACCGTGAGATAGGTGGTTACAGTCTGTAAAGGAATCAATACGACGATCCAGCAAAAACCTCGTGCACCCTAAGAACACGGAGTGACCCAAGGACAACCGCCATCTGCATTTTTCCCGCAAGTGTTCTAGCATGTTGTTGACACGCAGGGATGATTTTTAGGCTATTAGCAAGTGAAAGCTTGGCACCTCCAAGAGCGCCGATGATAAGGACGATCAGTTTAACAGAATATTCCGGGTACAGTCGTTGCAACTCCCTTATAAGGTCTCGATACCTCTCTTTCTTTTCATTCTCCTTGGCTATGATGTTTTTGTCAGCTGGTGCCGAAAATTCGATAACGAACATGGTTCGCTTCTCGAAGTCAAGAAGAACCATGCCAGGCCTCGAGTGTGCGACTGAAACATTTGCCGAGCATATAAAGTTCCAGTATATGCGGCACTTCCCATTCTCGACAATCGACTCAATTTCCCTAGAAGCATTTAGAGGAGCGATATTAAGGTGAATGCCGTAGGAGTGACAGAGATGGTAATAAAACACTCTTAGTGCCGCATTGTGCCTTTGAATGTAGGTCGTTCCCACGTGTGTTGAACAACTAGATAGTATGTGAGCTAAATGCTCGGGGTGTGCATGGCATGCCCTGCAGCTATCATCGGAAATGTCTTGGCTCAAAATGTGGCGATGGTATGTTAAGGTAGAAATGACACCGTCTTGGCATGCAAAAATGAAACCCTCTGTATCAGACTTCAATCCGGGCGATTTAAGGAAAGCAAACGTTAGCTCACAAGACATTGACTGATCCTTCACATTTCTGTGGAAGAGACCGTGCATCCTCTTATCGCGGAGCTGTTCACGAAAGTTTTTGTCTTGTGCTTTCTTAATCCGGGCTTTCAGGAGTGAATACTCGAGATAGATTAGATTTGATGCATTTTTCTCACCCCTAATACTGAAGTCAAGTCCGACTGTTTCAGCAGCCTCCTCCGCTGCTTTGTATAGAAATGCTCCTTTGCCCACTTCTTCGTGATTCCTAACCATTTTAAGAAGAGGGTCTCTTCTATTTGCATTTCTATGTGCTGTACTCAGAATAATCCTGTCGTGAAGACATTCAAGACTCAATATTCCGCGACCCCCTTGACGGTGTGAGATGTACAGTCGCGGAACGGAAGACTTAAGATGCATGCTTTTGTTCATGTGCATAACCTTTCTTGTCCCGATATCAAGAGATCTGAGCTCGTTCTTCGTCCATGGAACTACTCCAAATGAAGAGAGTAGTACAAGGACGGCAAGCGTGTTCGTTGCAGATACTTTGTTCCTCGCCGACAGTTTGGAAGACCAAATCTGTCGGATGAGACGTTTGTATCTGCTTCGGAGAGTATCCTTTATAGATGACACATCCTGAATGCGGCTC
>NC_046661.1:13676006-13677198 GCF_010883055.1 Belonocnema kinseyi | reverse complement strand
GAACCGTAAAACAAAACCAACGGCTGATCATAAGACCAAAAGACGAATGCATCAACTTGCCATAAAGATAGGCTGGCCAAGACAGTACGCGTCCCGCATTCAGTGTGTGATTAACTACATCACATCTGGCAGGAATTTTACCACCAAGGTTCGAAAGTTCGCGCGCGAACTCCGGACCCGCTATCACACACTTAACAAGTCAAAGCTGCTGACCATCAGGCAGCATATTGTTGAGAGAATACGGATACTATCTGACGCTAAGAGAAGTCTAGAGCGGAGGGAGAGGTGGATCAGAGAAAATCAACAGTTTTTCTCTGAGCCACCTCGACTCTTCCAAGACGAACACCCACCCAAACCAGAGGAGGTCGAAGTATTTTGGAGAGAAGTCTACGAAGTTCAGCATAGACTGGACGAAGACTCAGAAAATATAAATAGCTTCAAGGAGTTATGTGTTGCCCTCATAACACCTGATAAAGAATGCCCACCCATCACTACCGAGGAGGTGGAAAAAGTATTAAGAGGTATGAAGAACTATTCCGCACCGGGACCAGATTGTATCAAAACCTTCAGGTGGAAGAAGTTTTCTTCAACCCATCAGCATTTGGCCCGTATTTTCAGCACATATTCGAAGTCGGAAGAGCCGATTACAGAGTGGTTGGTGGAAGGGTGCACAATACTCCTGCCGAAAATAGGCAACTTAGCTGACCCGAAGAACTACAGGCCAATAACTTGTCTGAACACGCTTCATAAGATATTCACAGCTATCTTAAATGATAGGATTGTTCGGGCAATTGAACCTGTGTGGCAAGAAAAGTATGAACAACGAGGCTCAAAGAAAGGCGTAGCCGGATGTCGGGAGAACCTGCTCATCGATAGATGGGTCTGCAAAGATGCAGCATTCTACTAGCGTGACCTATCGATGGCCTGGATTGATTATCGGAAAGCTTTCGATTCTACCTCCCATAGAATTATTATGTGTCTTTTGGAAATCTTAAAGGTTCATCCGCAAATAGTTGGGTGCATAGGGAGATTGATGCCGCTTTGGAAAACCAGATTTACTATCTCATCTGGCAAAAATATTGTGACAACTAACAAGGTCACGTTTCAGATAGGTGTCTTTCAGGGCGACACCATGAGCCCACTCCTTTTTTGCCTTACATTATTGCCACTATCTCTAGCACTGCGCCATTCC
>NC_046661.1:13667586-13675906 GCF_010883055.1 Belonocnema kinseyi | reverse complement strand
AGAAACCTTGGTGTTGATGTTTCTCCGGGTCGTAAAGCATCGCTCTTCATCTATTGGATGCCTGCCCGCGGTTGGTCTTAGTATCGCCTCTCTTTCTTTGTTTCCGGCTTGTTCTAGCTGTGGTAGAGTAGGCGTTCCGCTTACATAGCCCCTTTTACAGAGTAGTTTAGCATGGTTTCGCAGACGTTGCTGCGAAAAGTGCGATAGCTCAGGGTGTTTCTCGCACCACAGAGCATGCAGCCATGCCATGTAACCCCGTTCGCGGACCACACTCGCATCGTAGCAGTCTAGCCAGTCTTGATTCAGTTGCTCCGTCCACCCAAAGGTCACGAGATCCCGCCGATCTATCGCATTGAATCCATTTTCATTGGCTCCCCTAGCTCTAGATTGGTCGGCACTGTTGGCCGACCCATTGTCGGGAGCCCTGCGCGTTCTGTTGTTTTGAACCGCACTTACTACAACTATATTTGGTGTTGTTATTGCTGTTCCCACGAGAAGCTAGGGAAAGGGGTTCGTCCATCCTTGTAGAGCCCCGCATGCAAGGATAAGGCTGCGTACTCTGAGAGGTCGCTCGGTATCCCAGAGTCACCGTTCTAGACACCTCACCCAGGTGCCATTCAGTTTTCGGCACGGTTTTCACACCTCCGCTTGGGGGTTAATTCATTCGGGACCACCCCTGGACAATTGTCCGCGACTGCCTATTTATTTTTGTAACCATATTCAGCAGAAACCCTTGGTACAGGGACCCTCTATCCGCAACCCAAGGACGCGCTCGGTGGCTTTGTCATTGGCCCTTCAGTTTGATTCTAGAGGAATCAAAACCGAACCGAAGGGTTGTATATTATATTATTATTATATTATATTATATTCTGTTCATTATACTGTATATTTTATATTATATATATTATTGTACATGATGAAAATAAATTATATATTCAAGTATCATAATATAATTATATATAGAATAGAATAGAATTTATTGTCTTCATTGTATACTTCTACAAGTTTTTACTATATTCTTTTGCTCTCTTACAGTTTTAAATAAAACGAAGCTACATATTTTCTCTCGTAGAATTTGTATCTGAACAGATAATTAAATCATTAAATCATAACATATTTCTGTGTCTATATTACAGTTCCTCTTGTCCTTAGGCTATATTTCTTCTCTATGTCACTATTTTCTTCGATGTTATAATCATATTAATATTAATATTAATTAACTGTAAATGATTGTGCTAGATCTTTTAAGATTTTGATTTATCTATTAAAACAAAAAAGTTTAAATAGCCTCCGGACTTTCGAAAATGTAAAATTTGTTTATGAAAATCATTTGAAATTAAACAATAACAAACTATAGTTTCCTAGAATTTGGCTATATTATACTTTTTTCATGACTACTTGGGACTTCGATTTTTAAGGTTTAAAATTGCTAGTAATTTTAAAAAGTGTTAATACAAACTTTTGTACTTGTTACTACATATAATTTGTAATTGTTTTTTTCAAATGATTATCATAAATAAATTCTCTAATTTTGAAAGGTTATTTAAATTTTTTCGGTTTGATAGATAAATTCAACTTCCACGCTTAAAACTCTAGCACAATCATTTACGGCTAATTAATATTAATGTTAATATCAATATCTGTTGAGATAATATTAATATAATTATAATATCATATATAGTTAATTATATATAATATTAATTCAGTTATAATGTACCTTGGTTATACTTCTCTTTTCAGATTTTCATGTACTAACTCAAAATTTTAATTATTTTTTACAATTCCTTGTACCAGATCTGAATTATAGTTTCTTCAAAAAATCTCTAATACAATTCAGAAATACATACAATTGATTTGAAAAATTTTCTGTTCCAATTCAAAATTCAGGGTGAAATTAGAAAATTCAAAATTTTAAATCTGAAAATGATTTATTTCAGGTGAAATCTTTTGAATTGTAAAATTAAAGCTTGACAAATTTTTAATTCAGAAATATTTCATTCAAACGCTCATTAATTCATACGTATAAAATACAAACTTTCAACACCTTTTAATTTTAACATTTTTTTAAATCAAATTATGTTAAAATACGAAATTACCGATTTTAAATTTTTATGGTTTTAACATTTTAGAGATTTATGGTTAAAAAATATAAATTACGGTATTATTTTTAAGGTTCAAAATGATAATACTTCAAGAAAATTTCAGTTCGTAACATTAAAAATTGAACGATTAAACAAAATTTTAACTAAAAACTTTTTGAAATAAAAGTAAAATTATTTTTATTTTAAATTGTTCCAGGTTAATATTTTTGCATTGTTATTTATAGATAAAAATTTGAGTTTACTAATGGAAAATGTACGAAATTAACTTACTATCAAAATAATCGAATTTTCAACTTAAAAAGAAAGAGAAAAACAAATTTGCAACAAAATAGTTACATTTTCAACTAAAGTGACGAATGTTCAACAGAAAAAGTTAAAATTTTTAATTATAAACTGTTGAACTCATCCAAAAATATATCAATTTTACACGAGAATTGACTTTTCAGTCAATAAGGATTTTTTTTAAATTGTTGAATTTCAAACCCAAAAAGAGGATTTTTTTACAAAACAGTGTAAACTTTTTCTAAACGAAATAGTTCAAAGAATTCTGGTTAAAGAATATAAACCAAAGCTATTATTCTTTTTCAGTTGGAAATTAAAATATTTTGTTAGCCAGTTCGATTTTCAAGATTGTCAATTCATCAATAAAACTTCTGAGTTTGGATTTATAAATAAAAATATAAAAATTAATAATATAAATCGACTTAAAATAAAAGAATTCAATTTATAATTTAAAAAGTTTCCAATTAAAAAAGAATTGTAATTAATCCATTTTTATTGATCAAAATGATTTAGTCCTTAACATTTAAAAATGTATTGATTTAGTCTTCAATTCAAAACGTTGAAAAAATAGCTTTGGTTTAAGCTTTTTTGTTGAAGATTCAACATTTTGGTTAAAAATGTAACTATTTATTTGAAAATGAAAGTTTTTTTTTTTAATTAATTTTTTTTGGCTTAAAATTTAATTGTTTTGTAGCACACTTTTCTTTCTGGTTTGAAAATTCATCTGCTTTAGGAGAAATTTCATCTTTTATGTATAAAAACTTAACTATCTGACTGAAAATCTACTTGTTTTGATTGAGAATTTATTAATTTTTCTATAAAATTGGTCTTTCTTTGTTGGATTAATTTTTTTGTCGTTTTAGAATACATAAGGTTTTAGTTAAAATTTCAACTACTTGACTAAAATTTAAACTTATTTGTAAAAAGTCCAGTTTTTGGTTGAAGATTATTAATTTTAGTCAAAAAATTCATCTTTCTGTTTGAAAATGTAACTATTTCGTTGGAAATTTGTTTTTCTCTTTTTTTTTAGTTGAAAATTTAATTACTTTGACAGTAAGTTAATTTCTAACATTTTCAAATTGTAAACTCAAATTTTTATCTATAGATAACAATGAAAAAATATTAATCTGTAATAACTTAAAATAAAAATAATTTAACTTTTAGTTTAAAAAGTTTTTAGTTAAAAAAATTTGTTTAATCGTTCAATTTTTATTGTTAAGCAGTGAAATTTTTTGAAGTTTTATCATTTTTAACCTTAAAAATAATAGCGTTATTTATATTTTTTAACCAGAAATCTCTAAAATGTTAAAGTCATAAAAATTTAAAATTTGTAATTTCATATTTTAACATAATTTGATAAAAAAAATTGTAAAATTAAAAGGTGTTAAAAGTTTTTATTTTTCACGTATGAATTATTGAGCGTTTAAATGAAATATTTCTGAATTAAAAATTTGTCAAGCTTCAGTTTTAAAAGCTTAACATTCACAAGATTTTCACCTCAAGTAAATCATTTTCAGATTTAAAAGTTTGAAATTTCTAATTTCACCCTTAATTTTGAATAGGAACAGGAAATTTTTTAAAACAATTGAATGTATTTCTAAATTGAATTAGAGATTTTCTGAAAAAATTATAATTCGGATCTGGGACAAGGAATTCTAAAAAATAATTACAATTTTGAGTTAGGAGATGAAAATTTGCAAAAATTATTATAATCAGGGTGCATTATAGTAGAATTAATATCATATATAATTAACTATATATGATATTATAAATATAATAATATCATCGCAACAGATATTGATATTAACATTAATATTAATCAGCTGTAAATGATTGTGCTAGAGTTTTAAGCATTGCAAGTTGAATTTATCTATTAAACCGAAAAAATTCAAAGAACCTTTAAAAATTAGAAAATTTATTTATGAGAATCATTTAAAATAAAACAAATACAAATTATAAGTACTAACAGGCTCAAAAATTTTTATTAACACTTTTTAAAAATTGCTAGCAATTTTAAATCTTAAAAATCGAAGTCCCATGTAGTCATGAAAAAAGTATAATATAACCAAATTCTAGGAAGCTATAGTTTGTAATTGTTTAATTCCAAATGATTCTCAGAAACAAATTTTACAATTTCTAAAGTTCGCAGGCTGTTTACACTTTTTTGGTTTAATAGATAAATCAAATGCTGAAAAACCCCAGCACAATCATTTTCATCTTATTAATATTAATATTAATATTAATATAATTATAATATCAAATAAAATAGTGATATAGAGGAGAAATATAGCCTAAGGACAAGAGGAACTGTAATATAGACACAGAAATATCACACAAAAACAGAAGATAAACTTCACATCGATTTCCGACGAAATGTTCTCTGCAAAAAAAATTAATTTCACAGGATAAACTTTACACAAATATCGGTTAAACTTTCTCTTGTTTTTCCATGGCAAACACATTTTTTCGAAAGACGCGAAGTTGGCTAAACAAAACTTTATCGTTCTAAAAAATTTTCTGCAACAAATTTTATTCTTAGTTTTTTCTGTGATGTAATGATTTAATGATTTAATTATTATCTGTTCAGGTAAAAATTCTAAGAGAGAAAATATGTAGCTTCGTTTTATTAAAAAATTTAAGAGAGCAAAAGAATATAGTAAAAACATGTAAAAGTATACAATAAAGACAATAAATTATATTCTATTCTGTATATAATTAGAATATCACATAATTAATTATATAATTTATTTTCATCATGTACAATAATATACACATTATAAAGTATACATTATAATGAACAAAATATAATTCACAACAAAATATTAATCACTATAATAATATTCTGATATTACATATATATTTTTATTTTTAAATTGTGCGAAATATTCAAATATCATTAAAATCGCCAATTTCTTTAATTTCTTTCAAACGCGGTTCAAGATATAAATAAAACTATTATAATATAACATAAGTATGATATTATCATTAATAATAAATAAATATATATATATAATAGTGTTAATATTTATATCATTTATATTTTATGCTTGAAATCACGTAACCTTAAAATATGCGCATATAAAGACGCGCGTGAAGTATTCAAATCATGAGAATCGCCAGCATCGAAATCTGGCAATATTAAAATCCTAATCTCTTGATTGTATTTCAAAGCGAATAAAGATATAAATAGAACCGCCGAAGTGTTCCGATCGGCAATCGTGCACCTTCGAATTTTCAAATCTAGAAGAGGAGAAATGGGTTGCGCGCGCAACCCAGTCATTTATATTGACTCCTACTATATTCACACGGATAAAGCCCTGTCATGGTATTGGACCACACCTCGTTTCAGATCTTGGATCACTGGCATAGTGCCGTGTTTCCTATGTCCATGCTACTAAAAGAAGATGAACTTCAATGCGCATTCGGACCATGTAAATGACAGGTATTTTATTTTTTAAAGTTTTTAACGCTGCAAGAAAAAGTATTGTGATCACTCCGTGAGTTTCTAGTGCAAATTCCAACGTAGAATCTTCAAAAATTCAAAAGTTTATTTTGCTGTTTTTTTGAATTTTTTAAAAAGGAACCGAATGAACAGAACCGAATAAGCAGTTTATTTCTCAACGTTTGCATATTTGTCCATCTTGTTGCGCAAACGAAATTTAAATAATTTTTTACATGAATCTTTTTATTAATGAAAAAATGTGAAAAACAATTTTGACCTATTTCGAGTAATAACACAGATATACAAAGATTTTATATCAGAAACTTGCTATAATATTTCCGAAAGATTTTGGTTAGTTTTAGCTATTTTTGAGATTTTTATTTTTTATTTCACCTATATTTTAACATATTCCTTTAACTCATTACCACCTGAAAGCTACCTGCAACTTTTTACAGAAGAAAGCATTAACCTAACATTAATTTTCCAACATTTTCAGTGTTTCTTAATCATAATCTGATTGGCTGTATGATGTCCGCGTGGTCGTTAATGGGCTAAGGTATTGATGAAACAAAAATTCAATGTATTATATCTCAGGGGAAAAAATATAATTGAGCAAACTCAACGGCATTCGATAGGTAAAGACTTATACTTTCAGATTCTCTCAATGGTTTTTTGAAATTTTGTATTTTCTTAAAAGAGTGGCAGATCTTCGAACTTTGTTATGATCGAAAAGTGACATAATACGTTTATGTAGAGCTCCTATAAAGAAGTCCAGAACTATGATGAGAACTCTTAGAATTCTGAACATTGTGGAATTTCAAAATTTTGGATTTTCTTAAGTGCCGAAGTTCTTCAAATTTTTATATGAACGAAAAGTTTTACAACACCCTTTTGTAGAGCTGTCATAAATAAGTCCAGAAATCCTATCAGAACTCTTAGAATTCTCAACGGCTTGGAAATAAAAAATTTTTGATTTTCTTAAAAGTGCCGCATGTTAAGCACTCGGCTAAGAAGTCTGTGCAGAGGGGTACCAAGAGTGCGTAGATGAGGGGTGACGTACAGTGTCCCGATGGTGGGGGCGGGGGGGTTAGGTAAACCGGTGCTGGTTCAACGCAGATTCTCTGTCTGAGTAAGAGAGAGTGTGCACTGTGAGGGGCGATGGTTGCTGACTGGCGTCGGGGCGGTGGCGTGTTCTCCTTGTTGCTCGGCCAGCCAAGTGTCGAGCCCCTTCATTCCTTAGTGTACGTTTTGTTGGCTCTTCGGTGGCGGCAAATGTACCCTCTTGGCCCCTCCTTTCATAAACAGTTTCCAGGCCGTCAGACCGTACATGGAACGGATGGGCGTTAGTTTGATCGCTAAGAAGCGTGTTTGGCGAGTGCGCCTTAGTTGTTTTTATTTTGTGTGTGGGGAAGGTGAGGAATTAGGAGAGGAGAGAGATCGGAAACTGTAAAGGCAAAGGTTTCTTAAGATCCGTCGGACGTTGATGACGGGGATCCTTAGTGCCCTCCTTTACCCGCTTAATTCCCGTTAGGGCCCAATCACCCTCTTCATACAACGCCGGGGCTCTCGGATGGTAATGAGCGGGGGCGATCACGTTGTCCTCGTTCGCGGCTGCTAGATAGGCGTTGCGGGCGGCCGGCACTGCGGCTTCGTTCCTCCTGGTCTCAACAAGCGGTTTGGCGTTGACCCGCTGTCGAGCTTGTTCGGCACGACATTCGCGACAGCCATTTACAGCGTCTTCGAGGCGGCGGTTCCAACGTGCCTCCTCCTCTATTTACTGCTGTCGGTAAAAATCATCGGTCCGGGCTGGTTCTAACCGAGCGGAAATAGGATCTATCCTCCGAGGCGTCCCTCTAGCGACGTCGTCGGCGAGTTCGCTCGCTGGTTGCGTGTGTCCCACACTTTATCATCAAGAGGGTTGTCGTGTGAAAGAGCACGGCGTATCAACGGCGGTGAGCGACAGCGAGCGGCGGTACAAGGTACAGGCCTCCGGGCCTGTCACTTTTCTCTCGTCGGTCGAAAAACTCCCTTTTTCAGCGTGAAGGTGAAGTTGAAAGGGTTGCTGGCGTTGACTCTACGATGACGGAAGCCTATCCGGTGACGGCAACCTGAAGTTGGCGACGAAGTTACGGAAGCCAGTCCGGGGACGGCGACCCGATGCCAATGACGACTGTAAACAACTAGACACTGGAGACTCTCAAAGTCGAAAATTATCCAACTAAAACAAACACCAATACTCGTAGACACTAACAGAGGAAAGAGACTGCGACGGGTAAGTCAAAGAACACTCAGAACATTAGGATGAAGGAAATTTATTCTCGACTTGGTGGTACACGAACCTGCTTTATGCTGGCTGCGAATTCGGAAAACCGACTGACTCTCCTCGGGCGGAGACAGAGCTGCCAGATCGTGGATGAAATTTACCCCCACCATACCTACCGTTTGGGAGCCGCAAAACAGAAAGTGCATGATTACCACTGTGAGTTCGTATGTA
>NC_046661.1:13652374-13667486 GCF_010883055.1 Belonocnema kinseyi | reverse complement strand
ACATACGAACTCACAGTGGTAATCATGCACTTTCTGTTTTGCGGCTCCCAAACGGTAGGTATGGTGGGGGTAAATTTCATCCACGATCTGGCAGCTCTGGGCGGAGAGCGAGCTTGGTAGCCGTGCGTAGAGCGATCCGAGACAGTGGGGTAACATTCGAGCTCACCGATTGGCTGCGAGAATGACAACGAAGTCGCAACCGAGCGGTGGGGATCGCGCATCTCGCTTGGCTGTCTTGGCCTCCACGCGTCGGCCCTATACTATAATAACTTGAACGTCAAATATTGAATTATTTATTTATAAATTAAAAATACTTTTAATTTCTGAAAAATCGTGAAACTTAGTACAATAACTTAATTACACACCAGCTTCATTTTCCCGCGAGAATTATGAAGCTGGGATGATTAGAAGGGTCGTTCGATATTGAAGCTCAATTATTAATAATAGTTCAAATAGAATTTACCAAATTTATTATTCACTTTACTCCGAACAACACTTTTAACCTCAAATTCTAATTATTACGCGAAATATACCTATAAACCTTACAGACTACAAGGTTAATTAAAAAAAATTCTCTAAATGAGTTTATTTATTAATTATTTAATATTTAAGAGATGTGCGAATGTATGTTGATCAAACATACATTTACACATCGGACTAATGCCTATTTTTGTATGGATACTTTTTTTTCCCTTAAAATTGGCTTGTTTCAAGGGGAGCACTCAGGAGCACTTAATTTTCTCGTTACTTGACAAAAGCGACATGATGATAATTTAGAGCTGAAAACAATGGGGCTGGGTCATCCATGTAACTATTTGTATCATTTATATATTGCTACCTGTTGGGGTTCTTTCGTTAATTATTAATTTACAAAATAAGCGCTACGAGAGTCGGTTGAGAACCCAGATCATCCTTCACGTGCGCCTGAGAGGGAAAGCCCAGAACTCCGATCAGAACACATAGAATTCTCAACAGTTTGGAAATAAAAAATTTTTGATTTTCTTAAAAGTTCCGCAGATCTTCGAATTTTGTTAAGATCGAAAAGTGTTACAACACTCTTTTGTAGAGCAATCATTAATAAGTCCAGAATTCGGATAAGAACTCTTAGAAATCTAAACGTTTGGAAATAAAAATTTCTGATTTTGTTAAAATTGCCATAGTTCTTAGAATTTTGACTTGATCGTAATTGTTTATACCTCTTTTTTTGCAAAGATGTCATTAATAAGTCCAGAACTCCAATCAGAACTGCTGGAATTCTCAAAACAGTGTGGAAATGAAAAAATTTGGATTTTCTTAAAAGTGCCGCAGATCTTCGAATTTTGATAGGATCGAAAAGTGTTATGAAACTTTTTTGTAGAGTTGCTATCAATAAGTTTAGAACTCCGATAAGAACTTTTAGAACTCTCAATAGTTTGGAATTTCAAAATGTTTGATTTTCTTAAAAGTACCATAGTTCTTCGAATTTTGACTTGATCGAATATGTTTATAACTCTTTTTTTGTAGAGCTCTCATAAAGAAGTCCACAACACCAATCAGAACTCTTAGAATTCTCAACAGTTTGGAAATAACAAACTTTGGATTTTCTTAAAAGTGCCGCAGATCTTCGAATTTTTTTTTAATCGAAAAGTGATGTAACTCTTTTTTGTAGAGCTCCTATAAAGAAGTCCAGAACTCCAAGCAGAACTCTTAGGATTCTCAACAGTTCAAAAATAAAAAATTTTGGTTTTTCTTAAATGTTCCGCGGATTTTCAAATTTTGATTTGATCGAAAAGTGTTATAAGACTTTTTTGTAGAGCTCTTATGTTGAAGTCCAGAACTCCAATCAGAACTCTTAGAATTCTCAACAGTTTGGAAATAAAAAATTTTTGATTTTCTTAAAAGTTCCGCAGATCTTCGAATTTTGTTAAGATCGAAAAGTGTTACAACACTCTTTTGTAGAGCAATCATTAATAAGTCCAGAATTCGGATAAGAACTCTTAGAAATCTAAACGTTTGGAAATAAAAATTTCTGATTTTGTTAAAATTGCCATAGTTCTTAGAATTTTGACTTGATCGTAATTGTTTATATCTCTTTTTTTGCAAAGATGTCATTAATAAGTCCAGAACTCCAATCAGAACTGCTGGAATTCTCAACAGTGTGGAAATTAAAAAATTTGGATTTTCTTAAAAGTGCCGCAGATCTTCGAATTTTGATAGGATCGAAAAGTGTTATAAAACTTTTTTGTAGAGTTTCTATCAATAAGTCTAGAACTCCGATAAGAACTTTTAGAACTCTCAATAGTTTGGAATTCCAAAATGTTTGATTTTCTTAAAAGTACCATAGTTCTTCGAATTTTGACTTGAACGAATATGTTTATAACTCTTTTTTTTGTAGAGCTCTCATAAAGAAGTCCACAACACCAATCAGAACTCTTAGAATTCTCAACAGTTTGGAAATAACAAACTTTGGATTTTCTTAAAAGTGCCACAGATCTTCGAATTTTTTTTTTAATCGAAAAGTGTTGTAACTCTTTTTTGTAGAGCTCCTATAAAAAAGTTCAGAACTCCAAGCAGAACTCTTAGGATTCTCAACAGTTCAAAAAAAAAAATTTTGGTTTTTCTTAAATGTTCCGCGGATTTTCAAATTTTGATTTGATCGAAAAGTGTTATAAGACTTTTTTGTAGAGCTCTTATGATGAAGTCCAGAACTCCAATCAGAACTCTTAGAATTTTCAACAGTTTGGAAATAACAATTTTTTTGATTTTCTTAAAAGTTTCGCAGATCTACGAATTTTTACTTGATCGAAAATTTTTACAACTCCAATCCGAACTCTTAGAATTCTCAACAGTTTGGAAATAAGAAATTTTGGATTTTCTTAAAAGTGCCATAATTCTTTGAATTTGGCTTGATCAAAAATTTTTATAACTTTTTTTTTGCAAAAGTCTCATCAAAAGTCCAGAACTCTAATCAGAACTCTTAGAATTCTCAACAGTTTGGAAATAAGAAATTTTGGATTTTCTTAAAAGTGCTGCAGATCTTCGAATTTTGTTATGATCGAAAAGTGTTATGACTCTTTTTTCGTAGAGCTTTCATAAAGAAGTCCAGAACTCCAATCAGAACTCTCAGATTTCTCAACAGTTTTGAATAAAAAATTTTTGGATTTTCTTAAAAGTGCCGCAGATCTTCGAATTTTGTTATGACCGAAAAGTGTTATAACACCTTTTTGTAGAAATGTCATCAATAAGTCCAGAACTCTGAAAAGAACTCTTAGAACTCTCAACAGTTTGGAAATAAAAAATTTTGGATTTTCTTAAAAGTGCCGCAGATCTTCGAATTTTGTTATAATGGAAAAGTGATATAACTCTTTTTTGTAGAGCTCCTATAAAGAAGTCCAGAACTCCAAGCAGAACTCTTAGGATTCTCAACAGTTCAAAATAAAACGTTTTGGTTTTTCTTAAAAGTGCCATAGTTCTTCGAATTTGGCTTGATCGACCATTTTTATAACTCTTTTTTTGCAAAGCTCTCATAAAAATGTCCACAACTCTAATCAGAACTCTCCGAATTCTCAAAGAGTTTGGAAATAAAAAATTTTGGATTTTTTCAGGGGCATGTGATTCTTAGAAAATTGTCGATTTTACCAGTTTTATGTTCCTCGGCTTTTTTTATAGAATAATAAATATTTTCTCCTAAAAATTTGGGAAATGATAACGAACATGCTAACGGACGTCCCCACACACTTTTTTTTTGGAATAATTTAAAAAAGTTTTAATTGAGCAAAGTGTGAATAATTTGCATAGCGTTTAGGAAATAGTACCGATTTTTTCAGCGTAAGATTCCCCCGGCTTTTTTCTTAGGATAAGAAATATTTTGCCTTCAAAATCTGGAAAATGATAGCGATCATGCTAACGGACGTCCCCACGCACTTTTTTTTGTTTTTTGTTATCAAAACATTTTTGATATTGCTAACAACGTGCGTGTATATTTCGAGGTTATGTGTGTTACAATTCACCCGAGCGTTACTTCCAAACTACACAATATTTTTGGCCGAAAACTTTAGACTTACAAATAAACATAGTAACTAATCTCCCGGAACTAACCTTGTTTGCAGCCAATCAAAAAAGTTTATTTCATAAATAATTTCTAGATTATCGGAAAGGAAGAGATGAAAAACGAGGTAACCTGAAAATAATGCATATGCATAAAATTTTTATTCATCACAATAAAGTTTTTGTTATTATCCCTCAAAAAAGAATCCGGGGTCGTGCGTTATGATATTTTATAGCATCTCCGAATTCAATTTTCAAAAATTTTCATTTTTGTGGAAAAAAGTAAGTATCACATGCCCTTAAAAGTTCCGCAGAACTTCGAATTTTTTTACGATCGAAAATTTTTATAACTATGTTTTTGTAGAGCTCTCATAAAGAAGTGCAGAACTCCTATCAGAACTCTTAGAATTCTCAACTGTTTAAAAATTAAAAAATTTGGATCTTCTTAAAAGTGCCGCAGATCTTCGAATTTTGTTATGATCGAAAAGTGTTATAACACTTTTTTATAGAGCTGTCATAAATAAGACCAGAACTTCTATCAGAACTCTTAGAACTCTCAACAGTTTGGAATTCCAAAATTTTTGATTTGCTTAAAAGTGCCATATTTCTTCGAGTTTCGACTTGATCGAAAATTTTTATAACTCTTTTTTTGTAGAGCTCTCACAAAAAAGTCCCGAACTCCAATCAGAACTCTTAGAATTCTCAACCATAGCATAATGCAAGAAAAAGTCAATTTTTCAAAAAGTGGGTGGCTAACTATTTTCTTTGAAACCCGATTTTTTGGTTATATTAGCCGGATCTATTTTTAAAAATAATTAGGAACTCTAGAACTATGTTAAATCCACCCAGCACTCCAAAAAAAGTTCACTTTTGCAAAAGTGTGGGGGGGGGGGCGTGAAGTTAGCCCTCCTTTTTTGAAAAGTCATTTTTCAATGCTTCAGTTATCAGAACTATTGCTAAAACATATAAAGCACTCCAGAACTATTGGAAAGGTACCCAGAACTCTAAGAAAAATATTAAATTTTCAATAATGGGTGTACAGCTTCAGAGGGATAAAATTATGGCGTTAATTTGCTTGTACACCGAATATGTAATACGGCTAATGACTGACAGGACAGAGGCTATAGCATTTTTGGAATATCGTGCTTCGACTTTTATTTAAGCGCATCAGACTGAATATTATAAATGGCTCTACCTGAAAAAGAATAGTGTTTTTCTAATTGGTAAATTATTTCTGATCGAATTAGTTACTCATAATGTATTTTTTGTCTTTTTATTGTAGTAGGTACACAAATTTTCTTGCTATGTTTGAATCAGTGATATTTTACAAAGGAAGCAGCTACAAGTGGGTGAAATCTCTTTTACCGACTGAATTATATTTATTATCTTTAGCGAAAATCTGATTGATTTTTAGTGAAATACCACTGATGGGCAAAAAAAGGTTTACTGAAAGAATACACTCTTTAGAGCCTCCAGTTTTTCTGTTGGTTTTATTAAAATAAATGTAGCAGAATTTCAGTAACAATAGATAAGGGTGATTTTCTGGTGGTTACGAAAGTTTTGTAACAGAATGTCAGCGAGGAATGAAAGAGTGATTTTTGTTGACAAAACAGATGTTTTGTTCTCTTAATCGTGCTAACAAATTCTTAAAATAGAACGTTCGCAAGGTTTCATGAATGTGCTATAAATGTAAAATGTAAAAAGTGAAAGTCATTTAACAAATTGTTAAGAAAGAAAGTCTGCAAGGTTTCGCAAAGTTAGAGATTTTGTATAACCTTGACTGGAAGTTATTAAACAGATTCTCACAGGTAATGAATTTTTCAACAAGAAATTTTTCTAGTTTTTGTTAATATTGAGTTTTTTTGTTAATTTTATTACAAGTTATGTAATAGCAGCTGTGCGAGAAATGTGTTCTCCGATGTTGGACTTGCTTAAAAAATTATTAGAAAACAAGTTTGCTGGTTTTTTTAAATGGTGAGATTTTTATAAATTTTGTAATAAGCTGTGTAACAAAAATTCTGAGACGAATAGAAAAGGAAAACTTTTGTTCATGGAAGATGTGCTTTGTTATTTAAATCAGGGCAACCAATTTTCCAGAAAGAAAGTTTCCTTGGTTTCGAAAAGGTTCAGTTTTGTTACAAGTTATACGACGGAACTTCTGTGAGGACTCAGAAAGGGTAAATTCTTTTATTAGAAAATGTGTTTTTTATTTAAATTATAGTAAACAATTTTCAAAAAAGTAATTTTGCTGGGTTTCGCGAATGATCAGGTTTTTGTTACTTTTGTTTCAAGTTATGTAACAGAAATTCTGAGATATATACAGTAAGGACGTTTACTATGTAGTCATAGGGAATATAATTATACAAACTCTAGCATACAATGCAACTTGTACTATATAGGCGTACTATATAGGTACTATATAGGCGATTTTAATTCGGTTTCCAAATCTCCCGCGCTCGAGATCTTGCGCTGATTGGTCAAAGGCTTCGATTCTCAGAAGACGTTCGCAGGATTCACCGCGCATTTCAAATAAATCATTTGTTACGAATTAAAAACAATGTAACACAATATTAGAATTTGTTCACAAAAATTCTCGGGACGTGGTTTCTTTGGGAAATTTTTCTTAAATCTTTGTTTGCGAAATTTTTTTTATTCGTTGAAATCATTGAATTATTTGAAATTTATAATTAGTAAAAAAATCTTCTAAAATATTTTGAAACCTTTTCAAATCTTCCAAATGTTTTTAAATCTTTGAAATCTGGTGAACTGTAAACTTTTCAAAATCTTTAAAACCCTTTACATCTTTTAAAAGTTTAAAAATCTTTGTGAAATTGTTATGAAATATTTAAAATCTGATAAACACGCCTTTATAAAATGTTCCAAATGCTTTTAAATATTTTAAAATCTTTGAAACATTTTGAAATCTTTATTAATATTTTGTAATAAGGTGTATACTCAAATACCGATTGGTGAAAATCTTGAAAATTCCGTTACATGGCCATGGCTCATTCTAATAGAGCTTTTTATTCTAGACGTCGGCAGTGCGCACGTGTCGAAATTTTACGTCATTTCCGTATTTTTCGAACAGTTTTGTGTCGAAATGTATGGAAAATATTGTTAATAAAAACATCAAAAAATTAATTTGTAAATAACAGAGATTTTTAAGGTAGAACATTTTTAAGTCCATTAAAAAAAACAGTGAAAACCGTGCAAAGAGTGCGGCGACCAAAGTCATTATTTGCAGGTGTTGGCATCTGTCATCTTCTAAAAAATACTTAAAAATTCGGCGAAACTCACGGTAGATGATGTTCCAGGTTCAAAATCAGTTCACGAATCAGTAGAAGAGCACATTATTGAGCAGCTGAAACGATGTCCTAAATGTAGAAAACCAGCATTAAAAGGAAAAAAACTGGATTTAGTGGAAAGGTTAGTTGCGGCTTTGTATGGCAGGTATAAATATTTTCTTTTATACATGATTTGCAGTTCAGAACATTTTTTGAGTAAATATTTAATATTCATACAAATATAAAATAACAAAATTTATATTTTTGACTTCTCTTTTTCAAATTTAGATAATAAAAAGTCATTTGTTAGTGATTACCTGGTATAAGGAATGTACTAACAAATTTTCCTTCTTTCATATAAACTGGTTATAAACACATAAATATAATATTTTTGCGTTCCCAAGTGAAAGTATTAAAAAGATTTTATTTTTATCAAACAATTGCGGAGGTTCGAAACCCCGATAAAAATGGTTCTTTTAATATGTAAGCAAATGTTAGCAAAGAAAGAAAATATTAATACCTGCCAAACATAACCTCAACTAACCTTTCTACTGAATCACTTTTTTTCCTTTTAAAGATCGTTTCCTATATTTTATCAATCGTTTAAGTTGTCTAATACTGCACTCTTCAACCGATTTGTGCACTAATTTTGCTCCTGGAACATCATCTTCCCTGATTTTTAAACATTTTTTTGAAGACGATAGATGTCAACAAATGTAAATAATGGGCTTGCTCGCCATACTTTTTGCACTTTTTTCGTAGCTTTTTTCTGCATACACTTAAAAATTTATTGTCTTCACACTCTGATTTATTTACATATTTATTTTTCGTTGGTATTTTTATTTACAATATTTTCCATACATTTCGACACAAAACTGTTTAAAAAAACGGAAATGACGTAAAATCCTGGCACGTTCGCACTGTCAACGTCTAGAATAAAAAGGTCTATTCTGAAGCTGAGTTAATATTGAAGATTTTAGCTTATAATTTTTTGATAATTTCTAAGTCAAATATCACAAAAATGTATACTTTTACATTCTATAGTGGCGGAGACGCAATTTTCAAGGTTGCTGAACACCCAGCTTATAAGAATAATTCGCCGCTTCTTACCTCTCATCATTTGAATCTCAGATTCATCGTTGCAATTTTTATAATCATACGCATTATAATGTTCGTTGCAGTTGGTCAAAAGCGTTTGATTCCCATATTTTGTTCAATAAGTGAAACAACAGATTTTATCGCCAATTAATTACGTACAACCTGCAGATATTCACTTTATTTAATTAATTAAGATCGACGTAGAAAACGATTTTGACATTTGTCAAACGTCAAGTATCACTCATGTACCGTTACATTAGTGAAAATCAACTCCAATTTTTAAGAAAGTACTTGATGCACGCCCCGAATGTATTTATGAACAATTTTAATGTTGTGTTACATTTTTTTTCAAATTCGTAACTAATTATTTATTTGAAATTTGTGGTGAATCCTATGGAAAATAACCTTGTTTCAAAATTTGGTTATACGTATATTTTGCGCACGTCTTCCGAGTCTCGAAACTTTTGATGAATCGGCGCAACATTTCGCGCGCGGGAGATTTCGAAACCAAATTAAAATCGCCTATATAGTACTTTTTTACATTACACAAATGCAAGATGGGTAGCGTTATATGCTAGAGTTTATATAATTATATTCCCTATGACTACATAGTAAACGTCCTTACTGTATATTACGATAGCTTGACCTTGTTCATAAACGTTAAAGAGGTTTTTAATTTTCTTTCAGTTTTAGAGATTTGAACTTTCCGTTTTACAATAAACAATGGAAAATTCAACACAAAAGCTCGCTTTTAATTGGTTTATTACGACCAACTTTGAAGCTTTTGTTGTTCTCAATCTAAGGTTCGTATACCTTTTTGCTAGATTACTCTGGTGTTTGATTTTTTGTACACTACCACATAATAGCAGGGGTTTTATAGGCGGTGGTACACACTGTATAACTGATGATCTTAGAAGGATCGCTCCGTCCACTCAACCCTGGCCGTATTTCCTCTGCGTACAGCAAGGGAAGCTGCCGGATGGCAAAGTGGTCGAGGCTCACTTTTCCGTGGAAAGAAGTATGTATTATTCACTGTGCGATGTACTAAGCCTTGGAATCTAGGAGGTACATTTCCAAAACGTTGGAAACAACGAAATCCAACGCGATTTAAATAATCGATGAAGATGGCCAGATGCGATGTATTTACTGCTTAAAAATAAACACGGGTGCGACATAATAGGCTTTATAGATTGAGCGCCAGGGGTGCCACATGGACGTGCAGTTAGTACTCTCTTATACACACTTTTTTTAAATATGTATTCTAAAAAAAATTATGAAGAAAATTTCTTCGTAGCCATAATACCTTTATCTCATTGCAGTTAGTTTTAATACTTACTAAAAATAAATAAAAACACGTTCCATAAGTACAGTATATATTTCCATAAAGTGAACAGTTATTTTAAATCATTCAATATAGTTTACGTTAAACTGGTAATATGTGGTGGAGGAGGAGGATCGTCATACTCTCCATAGTACTCTTGATATGCCAAATCATACCGAAATGGCGCTAGTTCCCACAGTACTTGAGTATCGATAGCAATAGGATTTATACCAAGATCTTCAAGCATAGGTAGACCTTTTATCACATTATCACTCATGTGTTCCTGAAAACAAATTAGTCATAATTAATTATATGAAACAATAAAATTTCCTCATAATACTATTTTGAACGAAAATGTAGTGTTCGTTTTAAAAAAACTTGTCTTTTTGTAACAGGTGCAAGGAAATCGTATTATTCTGCACATGTAAAGTAGGACGAAAATGCCTGCTTCCATCCTCGTAGCAAAACTACTATCAGAGCAGGTAGCAAAGCAGTGCAGGCGGACTGCCTTACATTACCCTTATTTCTTCCGGGAGAGTTTTAATTGAAAACGTAGTGGAAGTTATGTTAATAGAATGTATAGAGAAAGCTTCGAAAGACGGCGCAAAAAGGAGCGCAGATAAGAGTCCCGAGATTTTTTCGTAAAATGTTGACTTACATTTGCTTGAAATTTACTTAATTGGCATAGCTATAAATGAAGTATTTTCGTTACTTGTTAAGTACATGTATAACTTAAAGTTAGTAAGTCTATTTTGTATATTTTAAGCAAATTCGATTCGAACTTCTCCGGTCTGAATTTTATGGTTGGCCACTCTGACAAAAACTGCGGAAACATTGAAGGAAATACTACGGAAAAATCTTTAGGTGAACCCACTTTTTTAGTATTTTTATTAGCCTTTGACCCCTTCTGGCGGCTTCGCCTCTTAACTCCTCCTTTGCTAATCATCTTCTCGGAAGCTAATGTCAATTTGCTTATTCTATGTATCCATGCATATAATCACTAGTTCCTTACATATCTGTTACAAAAATATCATGTAGATGACAAGACGATGTTGAATAAATATACAATAACTATATTTACAAATACAATGGGTTCAAATGCATGTAAAATTATTTCTTGAAAAAAAAGCAATTTGATGAAATGTAAATTCTATGAAAGAGACTGTATAACAAACTGTTAATGAAATCGTACGATAAGTGAGCTGCAACGAGAAAAGCTCTCGTTCTTTTTATGAAATCTCACCCCGCCTTATATAAGTGAGCTTCTTGAAAGGTCGTCTACTTCGATGGACATTCAGTGAACGTAAGAACTAACATTTGTCAACAAATAAGCGTCAAAACAATTTTCATAAAATATTAAAGTAGACATATCTGAGATGCACAAAAAACATTGTATTAAGAGTGAAATGTGTATTTGTACTAAATTATAAAATTCTTTGGCTAGTAGTTTAAAATTTTATAAGAGTACGTATGCCAATTGAATCTTTAATTGACGATCACTTGCGATTTAATTCCCCTCAATTTTGAGTGCTATCTGACATTTGCATAAATATACATTGATATTTTTAGAATATCAGATGGGAATTGGGTCAATATCGTTTTTACCGATAACTCTTATGAGGAACGAGATGGGAAAATATACAAACAAACGCGCGAATCAAATTCTCAGTTATTGAGAATGCTTCTCATAAGACTGAAATTAGCAAGAAAATCGAGCATTTCCCATTGTTATACAATACTACGTATCACAGTTCAACTAAATTAAACTGAATGAGTTTCATACAACAACAAAAAACGAACTGTCAAATGTTTTATGTTTATAAAGGATGGATTATAAACATCATCAATTTCTGAAAAATTTCCATATTTGTTAGCCGTGCTTTCATAGTTAAGGCTAATTAAGGGTACGAGCCACGTTGCAACAAATCCATTTTACTTTATGTCGCTTTTTATGCATGGCGATATACGCGAGAATAGTTTCATTATTCATTCTTGGAATTATTTATATGTATTTGCTGGAAACTTCGACCGATCCATGCCGGATCATTTAAGCCGGATTTCTAGCTTCGATCGTGCATGGACGATCTATAACGCCAGAAACACCCAGAGCATCAGCACGTTTCGCATCAGTCATTGCGAAATCAAGCTGCCTACCTCTCGAAAAATGGACATGTACGGGGAGCGCTTCCCCAACTGCTGCATGCATAAGCTGCAGGCGAAGATGAGGAAGCGATATAAGGCCAACCGCAGAAAGCAGACACCTTCTACAAGATTTTCGCTTACATTAACATCCAGATTCCTTCTAAGCCCCAAGATCTAACTGAAATGGATACCTTTCTTCGTGAGGATATTTCGGAGGATGGCGACCTCTGCACAATTAATTGCTCAGTTTATAGTGCGGCAAGAGCTTTTGCTGATTCAAAGCGAAGGCTTAAGCCGACGATGTATCAAAATACCAAAAGACGTTTGCATCAACAGAACAAGAAAAATGGATGGACAATACATAATGCTTCCCGTGTTTAGTGTGTGAATGACGAAATAACATCTGGTGGACCATTCACAGAACGGGTTTAAATGTTCACCCTTGAACAGAGCATCACATACTGAACAAATCAAGGCTGCTAAACCATCACGCCTCATCAGCGATCTCCCTTTTTTTTATCAAAAATCCATCCAAGCCCAACGAAGTAGAAGCTTTTTGGAGAGGTATACAAGGTCTCGAAGGCACTGAAGTTGAAAGCTAATACTAGTAATATCATGCGCTTCAAGGAGTTATTGCGACAACCTCATGCCATCTGAGGAGGCATGTTCACCAATTACTGCCGAAAAGGTGTTAAAAACCTTCAGCAGCACGAAAAAGTTTCGGCTGCAGGACCAGATGGTATCAAAGAGTTCTAGTGGAAAAGTTTAATTCTACACAACAATATCTGGCCCGTATAAGCACCTCCTAATTAAATTCGAAAACCCCCATTCCGCAGTAGCTGGTATTAGGACGCACTATACTCTTAACGAAAAAAGGCAACTTGTCCAACCCAGATAATTACAGACCAATAACTTGGTTGAGCGCACTGTATAAAATCTATACAGCTATCCTAAATAACAAAATTATTCGAAGAATTAAGTCTTTTTAGAGATGTTCGAACAACGTGACTCGAAAACAGGTGAAGCAGGCTGCCGAGAGAACCTGCTAATTGGCAGGTTCAACTGTAAAGACGCAGCATCCTATCAGCACGTCCTGTTAATGGCCTGGATTGCCTACCGGAAAGCTTTCGATTTAATCACACATAGACCTATCATTCGTCGGTTGGAAAACTTGAAGGTTCATCCACACATTGCGAGATGTATAGAGAGATTGATGACACTTTGCAAAACTAGATTTCCCATCTCATCAGGAAATTAGCTTGTGACAACGAAGAACGTCACCTTCCAATGGGCATCTTTCAGGCTTATTCCACGAGCCCTCTTATCTTTAGCATCAATCTTCTGCCTCTATTTTGTCAACTTCAACCCGCATTTAATACCTTTAAGGGGTACACAGAAGAGATTGGTATGGACTTTGGATAGGACAGGATTGCCAAGATTAATCTGAAGCGAAAAAAACTTACTGGCGCTCCCGTGGACCATGATCGTGTGGATATAAGTATTCTTAGACATCTTTACGATTAGCATGCTTATTATCCCAGTTCTACCCTACTCGTTTGAGTGGTATAATGGCCGAAGAACGAGGTTTCGGGTCTTGATATCGCCACGCGTAAGATCATGCATATGCATAAAAGCTTGCATATCAATTCGTCCGTTTCGCGATTTACATTCGACGCCGTTAGGGCGAACGCGGACTTCTAAAAATCCAATGGCTTCATAATCTAATTATTCTGGGTACAGCTCATACCGCTGTAAATGGAAGAAAATTTTATCATCAGAAGTGAAAATGAAAATTCTGAAAAGGCTACTCAGCAAGAAAATGTACAAAAACTTTCACAGAAATATAGAAAATCAGGTACAGACAATATTATTTCGTAACCTCGAACCCATAACCGCCTGAAAAAAGCATGGCAAGGTACTTGCGAAATGGATGCAGAAAGCTTTCATCCATGGGCGCTTTGTGGCCATACGAGGCCATACGAGGGTTTCGCCGGCCTCTCGTTACGATGTCTTCGTGCTCTGTTGCCACGGCGCAAAGTGGGAAAATAAACACCTTTTTTGGACAAAAATCGACCGACAGTGCAATTTTTAACAGATTTTGATGTTTTTTTTTTTAGAAATGACCGTAAGGCTTCCAGTTATAACAAGTGACTGCGGATATTTTAATTCGACTAAACGTAAATTTTTTATTTAACAACAAAGTTACAACTTTTTGTTGCTAAACTTTTCCGTGATTCCATTTTTTCTAAGACTTTCAAATTCATTGAAGAAGGTCATAGATCAATTAAATAAGTAACTAAAAAAATAATTTACAGTGGGTTAGAGTAACTACAAAAATTGTTAATAATGATACAAACAAATTAATTCACAAAAGTCATTTTTTCGTGATTCGTAATGATTAGCTAATTTTTAACCCATAGCTTTTGTATAAAGTATCATTGATAATAATGTGCGCTTACAACAAGTTAAGAATAGATAATAATTGCCAATTATTTAAACAATTTTTATAAACAAATGCACATTTGGAGGTCCATTTTTTCGTGAATATGATAGATTTTTTTGCGGAATCAACTTGAAATGTCTTACCAAAGACACCTTGCTGTAATATTTTTCATAGTGATAAAAAAGTGTTGATTATTTAAACAATGTTCATAAACAAATGCACATTTTGACCATTTTTTCATGTATAGGCTTGATTTTTTTTTGGAATCAATTCGAAATGTCTTGCAAAACTCTTTGCTATTATATTTTTAATAGTGACAAAAACTGATAATTATTTAAACAATTTTTACAAAAAATTGCACATTTGGACCATTTCTTCATTTATAGGCTTAATTTTTTTTACGGAATCAATGCAAAATGTCTTGCAAAAGAATCCTGGCTGTCATTTTGTTTATAGCTATTCGTGCTTCAGTGAGTGAAAATCGAGCTCACTTATTGGAGATTGTGATACTCTCTGCCATTTTTAACTTATGTGGACCTGAAAAGGGCCGTTTTCAGGTAGACATTCGTGCTTCAGTAAGTAAGAATCGAGCTCACTCCTTGGAGATTGTCATGCTTTCAGCCATTTCTGACAGAGGTTTTATCTTCCTGGGTTCTACTTTTCTATAACTGCTTATCAAAGGGTCCGAATGGAGCTGAAGATGATGAAGAACATCTAGGTTCGTCATTTGTCTGTCAGACATTCTGCTGTTATTAGCTCTAACTTTTCTAAAGATCTTATTGTTTCCCCCTTGCGACT
>NC_046661.1:13632222-13652274 GCF_010883055.1 Belonocnema kinseyi | reverse complement strand
ATTAACTATCCTTCCGCACGTTATAACTTGTAATATATCGTAGAATCTGGTGATCAGATCTTGATCCAAACCGGTTATTTTAGCAACCGATTTAGCTTTTCCTAAAAAGGAAGGGCAATATTTCCGGTATTTGTTGTTCCATAACCCTGCTTCACCACTTCAACTGTTAAACCCAGTTTGGATTTTAATTGTATCTGAATACGTTCCTTTCTTGATTTTTTCATTTCCTTTTCTTCCTTTTTTCTTGCGGAAAACTTTTTAAAATCCGTATTGTCGGAAACATGTAACAAATATTCCAGAACACGAATCCAGGCATGCAAGGTCGAGAGACCAAATATATAATGTGCCTCATTGCATCGAATTTTAGCTGCATATGGTACTACATATGGTATAGTAAGTTGTTAACATGTTTCGATCCAACTCCAAAAATATTGCAGCGAGAAGATGCTTTCTGTCCAGTTAGAATATTATATACCTTTCCATCAATCATCGTACACTTCAAGTCAAAGCTGATATCAAAACTGATTCCACTGACACCAATGGAATAGGTATGAACTTTTTACAGCAGCTTTATGTGATAGTTGTACTCTTTCTTTACAAGAAAATCAGTTTCTTTAAGGAAATTAAATTTAATTGTCCTACAGAAATTGACAGATGAAGGTGTTTTCTTCACTCTCAGAATCACTGTTATAAGATTCATCGTTTGCATCCACATCATCACTCTTCTTTGACCACTTTCGCCGTGTCATCTGATGCGCAGAAGCACCGTCCATACCCCACTTTCCAAAGAGTATTAGTTTTTCGCCAAAAAGATTAGCGAGATAATCTTTTTTCATTTGCAACAAGATTCGCTTAATTGTATGACCCAGTAAACTTATGAAATGGACACTTGCTCCTAAATTAGATGTCTCGACATGCTCACCGTTTCCTGGATAACAAGCTTTTTTCGCTTCGGAGATCTTTAAATACGGCGGATATGAATCATTGCCAGTTATTTCTTCATTGTACTTTGTTACCTTTTCGTATTTCCTCTTAGACAGACCTAAATCTACGTACATCGTTAAGATTCTTTGCAATTTATTCTTTTCATCATCTTCCTTACGAAACTGCGTCGCAGATTCGCTACCAGACTCTTTTTTGATCAATGAAAGTGCTTTGGATAATTCTTCCTTGCTATAATTTGAAGCAAGTTCTTGGACGCACCTTTTCTTCGTCTTTTCAGATCCATCTTCAAATGATAATCGTGGTCTTCCTCTCTTTAGAACATTAGTTAAACCTTTTGTTTGGATAGGTGGGCAAGGAAAAGGTACCTTGAACTCTCCTTCTAAGAATGCAGCATGATTTTGAACAAACAATGCTTTTTTCCTACAGACACTTTTCCATTTTCTATTATACAAAGGCATAAAAGAGTCAACCAATTTTTTCCTTATAACCATTAACTGACTTTCATCAAAAGAAGACATAGCATTAATATTATCCAAAATCAAATCTACTTTGTTACATTTTGATTGTGCATCGCTATTCCAAATGATGTCACATAAGTGCTGACTTTTTATTCTGTATTCCATGTTAAAAAATACTTCGAAGGATTCCCTCAATATCTCCGTAGAAACACGCAGTCTATTTCTGAACGTCTTCCATGAAGCAAAATAAAATAAATGCAGAAAAACAAATCAACAACGACTTGAACTTGCTCCTGCTACATTAAACTGTTTTTAGGTATGGTTGATACCAAAAACAATTTATTTGTAGCTGCAGCAACTTCAAGTCGTTCCTGATTTTGCCTGCTTCATTTGTTTTATGAATTAAAAAAAAATATTTACCAGTTTCTGTCACTATTAAAAATATGTCAGCAAATAGTCTTTTGCAAGACATTTTGCATTGATTCCGTAAAAGAAATCAAGCCTATAAATGAAAAAATGGTCCAAATGTGCAATTGTTTGTAAAAATTGTTTAAATAATTATCAGTTTTTGTCACTATTAAAAATATAATAGCAAAGAGTTTTGCAAGACATTTCGAATTGATTCCAAAAAAAAATCAAGCCTATGCATGAAAAATGGTCAAAATGTGCATTTGTTTATGAACATTGTTTAAATAATCAGCACTTTTCTATCACTATGAAAAATATTACAGCAAGGTGTCTTTGGTAAGACATTTCAAGTTGATTCCGCAAAAAAAAAAAATCCATCATATTCACGAAAAAATGGACCTCCAAATGTGCATTTGCTTATAAAAATTGTTAAATAATTGGCAATTATTATCTATTCTTAACTTGTTGTAAGCGCACATTATTATCAATGATACTTTATACAAAAGCTATGGGTTAAAATTAGCTAATCATTACGAATCACGAAAAAATGACTTTTGTGAATTAATTTGTTTATAACATTATTAACAATTTTTGTCGTTACTCTAACCCACTGGAAATTATTTTTAGTTACTTATTTAATTGATTTATGACCTTTTTTAATGAATTTGAAAGTCTTAGAGAAAATGATATCACGGAAAAGTTTAGCAACAAAAAGTTGTAACTTTGTTGTTCAATAAAAAATTTACGTTAAATCGAATTAAAAAATCCGCAGTTACTTGTTATAACTGGAAGCCTTACGGTCATTTCTGAAAAAAACATCAAAAATCCGTTAAGAAATGCACTGTCGGTCGATTTTAGTCCAAAAAGGTGTTTTTTTTACCAATGTGCGGCGGTACATCACGGTAAAGTTTTAGCTTTAACCACGTCTGAAGACTGTGTAATAGGTAGTTAGAGTCTGCAGCAGACTTACTACGACAATCATAATGAGCATCCTGAGGACATGGAGCGACCCAAAGATGATCACCTTCTACACTTTCTCTGCACGTTTCTTGGCATTTCGTTGAAAGGCAGGGATCCTTTTCAGACAATGACCCAGTGAAAGCTGGACACCTCTAAAAAACCCCCAATTATCAGGAAGATTAGCCTAAAAGCTGGTATAGCCGTCGCAACTCCCTTATGAGGTCTTATTACCTCTCTTTTTTTTATTCTCCATGGCTGTGATGTTTTTGTCGGCTGAAGCTGCAAATTCGATACCGCACAAGATTACTCAATGACAATTGATTCTATTTCCCTAGAAGCGTTTGACAAGGCGGTATCAAGGCTAATGCCGTAAGAGTCACAGAAAGACAGAGATGATAATAAAGCACTCTTAGTGCCGAATTCTGTCTTTGAATGTACTTCATTCCTGCGTGAGTTAGGCAAGCGGTTAGTTTCCATCCCAGGTTCTCTGCGTGTGCATTACACGCACTAAACTTATGATCGGGAATGTCTTTGCTCAAAATGTGATGACGGTATGCTAAAGTGAAAATGACACCGTTTTATGGATGCCAAAATTATACAATTTATAGATGACTTCAATCCATGTGATTTAAGGAAAGCAAACTGTAGTTCAAACGAAATCAAATTATCCTTCACATTTTTGTGGGAGATATCGAGCATATTTTTGCAGAGGATCTGTTCGCGGAAGTTTTTCATCTGTGCTTTTCTCTTCTGGGCCTTCAAGAGTGATTTTCAGCTTGCATTACAATATTTCTGATATCTATTTTTACATTAAGTATCCCGACATTGTTATACATTGAAACGATATTATTATTTTTATCTCTACTTTTCAAATCATTCGATTTAAAGATTAAACTATAATCCTATTATTCAACAATGATTTGCATACACACATCTTTCTTCACTTCTAATGTGTGCCCTACGTTTCTTTTCTTTTTTCGCCTACTTTTCATACGACATGTAGCTCTCATGAAGCTTTTTTACAGAAACTGTCAAGTAGCTCCCTTCTCTCCATGTTTCTTGAAAAAAACTTTTGCTGACTCTTTATCCCTTTTCTTGCTCTCGTCTTACTTCTCTATCCACTTTTGGACCTCCTTCTCCCTTGGTGTGAGATCGTCTTCTATTCGAATCATTTCTCTTTTCAGTCTACTTTTTTTTCGCGCTTACCCTCCTTTTTACTTCCCAGAATGCCATTTTAATTAATATCCCCCTCTTATCACTCTACATTTACGAATTGAAATCTTTTACTTGGTAATCTTTTACTTGTACACCCTTTATTTTTCATTCCATATATCTTTCTCCCGATGGCCTCAATCTTCTTAGTATCACCAAATTTGTCTAATTTGTCTCTCCTTTATCTCTTATTATATTTCACTAACCTTCAATCGTGTCCAGGTTGTCTTTGTGGATTCCAATCCTATTTGGTCTTCTAGTCCTTTCTATTTTCTTCTGAAAATATTTACCCTTCCCATTCTTGTAATTATTTTCTCTTTCCTTTCTTTGATCTAATAAACCTTTTTGGCATATCTTAATTAATCCTTCTAATTTTTTATTTCCACCACCCACTACACATATATTTCCCTTGCTTTAGCCTGTACGATGCTCACCGCTTCTTGCCTTATTATGTTCTTCTTCTACTTGTTCTCTTTGAAATGTCCATTCTTTAAGTTATCTGCATTTTTCATATAATTTCTCTTCAAAAGTCTCAAAAGTCGAGAATCCCCTAATCTATATTTCCTTACGCGATACGTTCGAACATGTTTCACCTAATAAGCTCTAGTTTATTCTGTTGTTAATTTTAAGTATGTATTTATCAAGGAGAGACCCTTTACCTCATTTCTAGTGTTCACTCATACTTTATTCTGTTTTCATATTCTCTTTTTTACTCTCTTCAGTTCGGCTCCACGAGAGCAATAGTTTTTCCCTTGATCTAAAAGTTTCTTTTTTCGATTTAACCCTTTCCTCAACCTTACATATGACTCTTTTCTATTTTTCTCTTCAAAGTCTGTTAATTTTCTGTGGCCTTTATTGTTCTTTATACATTTCCTTTTGTCAGCACGCTTTCCTGGTCGCCATTTTTTGCAACGGCGCACAGTTTGTACACACACATTGTTTGTACGAAGTACCAAATATTACTGACATCTGAATAGTCTAAAAATCGGCCGACGACTGCCGACGTTGGTCGACGTTTTTTTGACATACTGACGATTCAAACCGTGAAAGTGGCGAATCTATCCGACAGTAAATTTATTCACGAGTATTTTAATAAAACAAAAATTCTATTCGGTTGAAAATTGACGAATCATCGATTTTTTGCACGAACAAATCCAAAATTCCCCACTGTGAGGCGCTGCTGCTTGTTTTAGAGAGTTCCATTTTTCTATTGCTTGAGGCCATTGCATCAATTTAACTTAATATGTGACGTACCACGAGAAGATACCTAACGAGTACTTTTTTTTAATTGAGCCTGACAGCATATGCTAAACAACATGCTTTCCGGCAGACTGTTTATCCTGTAAAAACACCTCCCATCACTCACCAACACTTTCAAACGCTCTGCGATCGGGTCTCTTGTAGACATGACCTACTGTGACTGTGTTGTAAGTAAAGGGGGTTATTTTTCTGGGTTGCTCTTCTCGGCCGTGATTCTCGTTTGAAGCCTTTCCCTAAATCGCCTGCCTTGTAAAATTTTCTCTCGGTGCATTAGGTGACTTTTTTCATGAAACGTCACACATACTGATGATGAGTTCGTAGTTAAAAGTTTTCAATTTTGATCTGCACCTGAATTTTGCGAGAAGGAAGTTTCAGGATGGAGACTCGTTTTTTATATTCTTAATTTAGTTTATGAATGTAATTTATGAATGTAATTTTTTAAGTGTAAATATTACATATTCCGTTTAAAATTCCAAAGCATATATACCCATTTTTTAGGGTCCAATTCCATTATTTATAAAGGGTCGTACTGATATAAAATGATCAACCCATTTCAACAAATTTCTTTCACTATTGTCAATGAGTGCTAATTCTACTCCTCATTCGTTGAGAACTCACTCATTACCAGATTTGTTCATTAGAGCTTTACTGCATACATTATACAGAAATTGCATACCAACCACGTTCTTTTTACTTCTATAATTCTCGTGGAACTTCCAGGTCTCACTAACAAACAGCACAGTGATTTCAAGCATTCTGAACACCTAGCCTCCACTCATCGCCTGCAACTTTTCCAATGGCATGCTATTCGCCAACCGATTTTTCAATTCAATCCGAGGTAACGTTATTATTTGTATTGTTCTGTATCTGAATTTAACACCCGACTTAACTTACGACAACTTAAAGCGATAAATATATTTTATTAATCATCAAATCGTTTTCAAAAATTATAATTAAAATTACTAATATAAAAATACTTACTCTTTCTAAGGCTTGCCAATGCAAATATCCTACTGGATAAGCAGGACTCAATTTTTCTGTTAGCGTAACTTTCAATTTAAAGAGAGGACAATAATCAATGTCCAACCTCCTGTATCCTGCTTCATCAGCTTCACGTCTTAAAATTCTCATGAACCAATCCACCAGATCTGCAAGTTTATAACGTCTCGGCCTGAAAAAGATAATTTTCATAAAATCGAAAAATCAGATCGGCAACATGCCTAATTAATTCATTAATATTATTTCGAAATATATTCGTCAAATATATTATTTGTCCCACATAAAAGCAGATGGAAGGCGTCTACAAGATGTTCCGGATGCACATATGAGTCGAAAGAAATATTCAAAAAAGTTATTGAATTAAATGCTTCATAATTACTGAATAATTATAACTTTATTATATTGATGACTTTAAAAAATCTATATTGGCATGATTTTCGTACTTAAGTTTAAAAATAAATAAACAAACCGCGTTATTACCACAATGTCACTTTTGACTTTTTTCCCTCTGGAAGTGACGCTGTTCGTTGTCACGCGATATTTTTCAAATGAGATGGTAAATCTAGTTTTCCTAAGGGGCATCAATCTCTCTATGCATCTCACTATGCGTGGTTGAACCTTCAAGCTTTCTAACAGATAGATGGTAAATCTAATAGAGGTTGAATCGAAAGCTTTCCGGTAGTCAGTCCAGGCCATTGACAGGACGCATTGATCGGTTGCTGCGTCTTTGTAGACGCACCTATCAATTAGCAGGTTCTTTCGGCATCCTGCTAAACCTTTTTTTGAGTCACGTTATTCGTATATCTCTCTCCACCCAGGCTTGATTCTTTAAACAATCCTGTTGTTCAGGATCGCTGTGAAGATCTTAAACAGTGTGTTCAAACAAGTTATTGGCCTGTAATTATCTGGGTTGAACAAGTTTCTTTTTTTCGGTAGGAGTATAGTATAATATGCGAGCCATATGTTGGAGTTTAAAGTAAACTTCTTCCACCAGAAATTCTTCATACCAGCTGGTCCTGCAAAGGAAAAGTTGTTCGTACACCTTAGTGCTTTTTTTTACCGTTTAAACTGTGATTGATGGACATCCCTCCTAAGATGTAAAGTTGTCGCAAAGCTCCTTGAAGCGGATGATATTATCATTATCTTCTTTCAGTTCCCGTATTTTCGGCATTTTGTATACTTCTCTCCAAAAAGTCTCTACCTCGTTGGGCTTGGGTGGATTTTTGACAGAAACAGGGGGAGCGCTGAAGAGGCGCGATAAGTCAGTAAGAAACTGTTGATTCTCCATAATCCACTTTTTCCCTCTTCTGTATTCTCCTCACGTAAGGTAACACCCGTATTTGGCAACAAAATGCTGCTTGATTTTCAGCAGCTTTGGCTTGTTGAGGGTGTGATTTAAGGTTCCCAGTTCTTGGGCGAACTTTCGAACCCTTTCCTTGAAGGTCTAACAGATGTTATGTATTCAATTACACACTGAACAGAAGACGCATTCTGTCTTGCCCATTCAATCTTATGGTTCAGTTGATGCATGCGTTTTTTAGGCTTTTGATCCATCGTCTGTTTTAGCCTTCGGTTTGAATCAGCCGAGTATCTCTCAGTGCCATAAACTGAACAATGAATGGTCCAGATGTCGGAGTAGTCCGAGATATCCCCACGAAGGGAGGCATCCATTTCCGCCCGAGTTTAGGGCTAAGAAAGAATCTGTATGTTAATGTTCCTCCTTATCCTGAAGTCACTATCATCTCTCAGGATGTGCCTGCTTTCCGCGGTTGGGCTCAATGTCGATCTTCGCAGGACTCTCGAAAACTCACACACACACAGATATCGATCTTATCGCTCACTTAAACTAACGCACTCACTGTTAGTTTCCATCGCACTCAATTATTTATTAATCCTTCGTACAACTCTCAAATCAAGATTGTCTTGGTTGCTATCAAAAGGTAGGCACGTTGATTTCGCTATGACTGGTACAAAACGCGCTAAAGCTCTGGATTTTTCTGGTACCACAGAGTCTACATTAGGGTGGTCTAAAAATGCATGGCAAAATTTTTTTTGCATGCTAGAGGGCAACAATCCCCCCGATTTTATTCGAAATCCGAAAAAAGAAATTCCCTAATTTCTTATTTTTAATTTTTTAATTTTAACGGGTGCCGGTTTTGACTTAAAGTTTCCCATTGAAAATGCATAAGGAAAAATCACTTTTTTTAGTTTTAAGATTAATTTTTTAGAGTTTGAAAAAATTTAATGGAAAAGTATGAGGGCCTGTGGAGAATTATCCAACGAAGAATCTCATCTATCAGCAATATGGGTTTGACACCCCTAAACACCCCCACGAGTACCTGAAAACTACCCTTAAAACCAAAAATGTCAATTTTTAATGAAATCGACCTTTTGAACACTATATTCTCGTACTTTTTTACTTTAAATTATTAATATTGGTCTAGTGGATATATTTACTATTATTGTTTAATTAATTTTCAATTATTTAAACAAATGGAATTTGTTTCAATAATGTTTTTTTCTCGAAAATTCATTTTCCCCTTTAAAATTATTACTATTAGTCTAGTAGAGCATTTATTAACATTGGTTAATTAATGTTTTCTTATTTAAACAAAACAGATTTGTTTAAACAATTTTTTTCGAAATTTCGTTTTTTCCATAAAAATTATTACTATTTGTCTAGTGGAATATTTATTAACATTAGTTCATTAACTTTCAATTTTTTAAACAAATGGAATTTCTGTAAATGATTTTGTTATTAAAAATTATTAATATTTCTTCAGTGGAATATTTATCATCATTCTTTGATTAATTTTATTTGGAAAACAAATTTTAATACAAATTATTGCTTAAATATTACTGATAAATTAATTATTGTAAAATTAATAATTATTAATAAATATTCCACTAGACCAACAGTAATAATTTTTATTTTAAAAAACATCAAAACGAAATTATTTACACAAATTCCTTTTGTTTAAATAACTGAAAATGTATGACGTTATGATAATAAATTTTCCACTAGACGAATAGTAATCATTTTTATGGAAAAAACTAATTTAAAAAAAAATTATTTACACAATTTCCATTTGTTTAAACAATTAAAAATTAATAAACCAATATTATTGAATATTCCACTAGGCTAACAATAATAATTTTGAGGGAAAAAATGCATTTTCGAAAAAAAAATTTTAAACAAATTCCATTTGTTTAAATAATTAAAAATTAATTAACCAATGATAAAAAATATTCCATTAGATCAATATTAATAATTTCACGTAAAAAAAGACCAGAATACAGTGCTCAAAATGTCTATTTCATAAAGAATTGACATTTTTTGTTTTAAGGGTAGTTTTCAGGTACTCGGGGTGTGCTCTACAGGCTCCCATACTTTCCTGTCACATTTTTTCAAAACCTAAAAAATTATTCCAAAAACTCAAAAAAGTGATTTTTCCCCATGTATTTTACATGGGAAACTGCAAGTCAAAACCGGCACCTGTTAAAATCGAAAAATAAAAAAACACAAAATTAGGGAATTTCTTTTTTCGGATTTGGAATGAAACTGGGGGGATCGTTTCCCTCTAAAAAATAAAAGCCTTTTTGAGCCACCCTAGTGTACATACTCGCCATAAATCCTCCTCTAACAGGGATGATGCAACAACCATGGAAGAATGGCAACATCGATGGAGATTTCACCACCGAGGGAGATGAACCAACAAGTTGATCCCTGAGTTAAGCACCTGGTTAAACCGCAAGCATGGTGAAATAAATTATTATCTGACGCAATTCTTCTCAGAACATGGTGACTTTCGTAACTAACGCTACAAGAGCGGTAAAGTCAGCAGCACAAAGTGTGGGTATTGCGAAGCGGAAACGAACAACGCGAAGCAACCTCTCTGCGAGTTCTAACGTTGGGCCAAACTCAAGCACAGGCTAGAAAGCGAAATAGGATGCGGGACATCAGTTCCGCTGATGAGGACGATGCGTGCAGTTAGGGGGAGGAAGGATTGACCAACGATACTTAACCATGCCCCGCCAAGATGGTCGAAGGACGATGAGCCCAATGTGCAGAACATTAGTACTACTGAGGACGATGCGTACTTCTTGATTGAGACAAGAGGCGGATTAACGCAGAAAACCAGCAGAAGCCTTAGAAGGCAAGAAAACGGCACCTCCTGAAGTAATGCGAAAGCGTTTCCGGGTCCCTTGGTGGCATCATTATAATGACAGAGTTGATTTTGTATAATGTGCAATTATACGCAAGGTATAATTGAATCTTATATATGTCAGGCCATTGTAGTGATGCGTCGACCAAGATGCCCACACTACCAAGAAGTGCGGACCCTTGACGTTGTGTTTTTGAATATTTTTCACCATACAAGTAAATTCTCCGGTATCGCCTGAAGTGATGAATGCAGTCTTTGCTCGTGCCTTTTTAGTTAAGGGGACTTGCATATATCCCATTTGCAAATCTAATACTATACATAGATTACAATCGCTGAGCTTCGATAATTGTTCGTCTATGTTGGCAAGAAAAAAGTGTATTCATTCTGCTTGTTTAGGGACAAATAGTCTAATACTAATCTCGGTTCTCCATTTTTCTTTTTGATTAAAAATGGTGCGCTTGCGTGCAGGGATATGGTATCCGTTACTAACCGTAATTCTATGTATTCTTTTAAAATCGTTTTCGTCATTTTACGTTTTAGCTGACTCACGGGATATGGCTTTCTTGCCAGTGATTTACTGTTCGGTATTTCTTTTACGTCCATTTTGATGAGGTTCGTGCAAACCATTCGCGTATGTTTAACACAACGTCCTTTTGATACACATTAAAAAGACTTACAAGCTCGTCGAAAATTTGTTTTGGTTGATTTTCTTCAATGCTGATATCTGCCGTGTTGATTGTTTCCCATTTTGAGGTCTCGCTGTGAAGTTCTTGTAGTGGAGAGCTCGATGTTTTGGCAATCACTCCGCCATCCTTAATTTTTCTCGTAGTTGAATCAGAAATTTATTTTTATGATCTGCTACACACACAGTAAGCCGATCGAGGCGCTAACTCCACGGTATTCAATCCTGTAAAATTTCCGATCGAATGTTCTTTTACGTTGTTTTTTCCTAACCTCGAGAACTCGTTATACACAAATGCTCGCGTGTTGCCGATGTTATAAAAATCAAGAAACTCCGAATCGGTGAACGACGTGCCAATTATGACGTCAACTCTGCTTGGCTGTCGTCAGAAACTACTAGCAATTGCACTTCAGTTTTTTAACACCATCAACAGAAATACTGGCGCAGACATATCCAGGGGACTCCGTCACGAAGTTTTGTGGACCGAAGCTCTTCAGAGAAATCTTCCTCTGCATCATGTTGAATCCGAACTTTAGGACCAGTGACGGTTTGATTGTGCACTCTGCTGCTCCGGTATCAAACAGTGTGATCATTTGATAGATGTTGATGAATGGTTCTTTTATATATTTACGGACTTTCACATCCTTCTCTTCCGACTCGAATTGCTTAATCTCCATTTTCTTCGTAGTTTTGTTACTGTAACAGTGTCTTTTCATGTGACTTTTTCCTCCACACTTAGTACAACTCTGTTTCGTCTGCGATTCAGGACAGTTTCTCGTCATTGTCCAAAAACGTTACAATCGTAACACTTAAGCCGATCTTCGGCATTCTGAACAAGCGGTCGCTTGTCTGGACTTTTGGAGTTGGTGGGAATCGGTGACGTCTCTCTGATTGAACTGTCGCTCGTTGGATGTGTTTTCGTTGTAGCGTTGTTTTTTCATTTCGGGTTTCTTATCTCGTAGACCTTAAATACGGTCCGTGCGTTGAGTGTTCATGCGATCGTGTTCGATTATGCCATGCATAAGTTCATTGGCATTAAGATAATGGACATCCCCAGGTCTTTACAGAGTCGAAATTTACTGTAAAAGTATATTGTCAGTGATTCTTAATGTCCCTGTACCCTCTCAACCATCCTCCTCTATTTATGTGAAGTACTGCTCATCAAAATAAATGTTCTCGTGAGGGCTTGTGTAAATGCCTCCCATGTGGTGCGTTTCCCAACGCTCGAATGCATACGTTTAACAATACCTGCTCTCTTCTTCTTGCGTCTTCCACCATATTCCACAACAGCTGTTCTAGAGGTGGCTAGAAGTCGTGTCGCTGAGGTCTGTCTTGAGTAGGAGGGGAAATCCCTTCTCCTTGACTGTATCCTAGTGGTTGATTTCCCATTTGGGGACCTTGCACCATAAAGCCTCCTCTAACAGGGACGATGCTGGCATCATAGCAATCTAGCAAGTCTTCTTAGATTTGATTCGTCTACTCAATGTGGGTGTTCCACTGGTTCATCGTCGTGTTTCCATCTAAATTAATTTCAGCACTCCGAACTCTATAGTGATCAGAACTGCTTGCCGACCCATTGTCGGATGCTCTGCGCGTTCGATTGTTTGGAACCGGATTTGCAACTTTTTGGTGGTTTGACGGTGTCATTGTTGTTCCCACGAGCACCTAGGGAAAGGGTTCGTTCATCCTTGTAGAGCCTCGTATGCAAGGATAAGGCTGCTTACTCTGAGATGTCGCCTGGTATCCCAGTCACCGTTTAAGACATCTCTCCCAGGTCCCATTCAGCATTCGGCACGGTTGCTGCTCCTCCGCTTAGGGGTTATTGTTTCGGGACCATCGCTGGAGAATTGTCCGCGACTGCTTATTAATTATCGTATCGATATTCAGCAGAAACCCTTGCTAAAGGAACCCTCTATCAGCAAACCGAGGACGCGTTAAGTGGCTTTGTCATAGACCCTTCATTTTAATTCCAAAAGAATCGAAACCGAAATTAAAACCGAATATGTATACACTAAAAACGGACATTGTGATTGGAATATGCATATGGAAAGATTAGAAATGTATTTCCTGGCTAATGATGTGAGTTAAGAAAAGAAAGTGCCAATGCTAACAAAAGTTGATGCAAAAACTTATTAATCGTTCTGAAAAAGTACACAATAGAACTGGTATGCGATTAGTTCGTTAATAGACCAGGTGTGGTTTCCCTCCGGGATTCACTCTAGCACCTACTCTACTTAATATTTATACCAAATTTAGCAATGTGGCGATGCCTTTGTGGAATCTTTGAAGATATGGCTTATCTTCTTAATCGCACTCTTTCTTCGAATTAACAAGTTTTTGATATTTTAAGGAAAACTTTTAGAGTACTTTAATTGTCTCAATAGGAATAAAGAATCAACTCCTAAACCAACTCTTATCCTCCTAATTGAAAACCTCATTATTCCTTTCTTTGAGTACAGCTGCATGGTATATGAAGATATTACTGACAAGCAGGATTAATGCTTACATTCAGTTCATATATAACAACCCCAAAAGTAAACATATTACCCACTGTCTTAAGAACGCCAAAAGAAGACCATGTTTCAGGGGAAAGTTTCCAAGTATCTAATGATTAAATTTGAACAAGGCATTCTCACATAGCTACATTAAAATTAAAAATTTAATAAATAAAGAAAAACAAACTCAAAACTCAAAATAAAAAAATTACCAAAACCTACCAACGTGTCTTTCTTCATTCAACAACTGTTTTAAAATTAAATTATGGTGGGATAATAATCATACATTAAGCAAAAGTACAACTAACCATATTTAAAATAGGTTTAAACATTTCAATACTAGCCCTTCCATGACCTCTTTTTCCCCCTCTACTACTCTCCTTTACACTTCCCCGTCCTACTTAACATCACCTAATCATCCTTACTTCCCTATTCACCTTCTTTCACTCTCTCACTTCTCCAGCATCCCCTCCCATTTTTCCCCACATGGGAAAAAGCTGGAAGGGCGTACGGAAACTGGACCAAATCTATAAAGCTTGCTGTCCGGGGCTACGAAACCCTAAATATGAATAAAAGAGCATTCTGCAACAATGTATTATGCGCCACTTGTCATAAGGGTCCTCTGTCAGTAAAGAGAAATCTGTGAAACTTTATTTGAAATCTGGGATCATTTCTCGCCTATACCAAAAGAGAAGCTGATGCCATCCGGACGACCGAGACCACTGTGAAACGAGGTAGGGAAAGGAATGTAGTCAGAAAAGAAAAAGAATAGAAAGTGCAAAATCTGTGAATGGGCAAAACATGTGAGCTTGTATGGGAATGAGGTAGAAGAGGAATGGAAGATAAAGGAAGCTGACAAGAGAATATGGTAAAGATTTTATGGGAGGATAGATTGGTGGAAGAGTGAATGAGGGAGTTGTAGGGGGCTAGAGGAGCGAATGAGAAAGAATAAAAGAATCCATGCTTTTACATTCGCTTTTACACTCTAATTTCGCTTTTACGCTCGCTTTCAATCGCTTGTTCACTAGTTCGCTAATACTTCCCAAATTGCGCTACAGTAAAAACTGGGAATAAGGATCTAGATATAAGATTTTCTGTAAATAGTTGTAAACAACTGTAAATTGTAGGGATAAGGTTTTATAAAATATGTACACGGAGGTATTGTAAGAAATTGAAGGCCCCTAATAATTTTTTCATTTATGAAAATTTCTTTGGTATTCCGACGCCATGCACAATTCCAAATAAGCTAAACCCACCGCCACAATCCCTGAAACGGGATTCCGAATATAAATATCCTAATCCACTGAATAAAAGCTTGTCCAAATATCGGACAAGGATCTCGCACTGCGTTACATTTTCCGACAATTAGCGAAGTCTCGAAGCCTTTTACAACAACCCGCGATTTCGACGAAAAACCCCGACCTAAGTTTTCCTGAGGCGCAACACCACAGAAACCAATTGACCGGAAAAGTTTAAATCATCATTCCAGGTTCAGATCCAATACCGACAAGGACCTGGATAATGAATACTGAAAGTATAAAAGAGAACCAATTTTCGATCGCTATTCTGCCTGCGCGTAGGGTTCCGTATGGATGTAGAAAGAGAAAGCTCGTCCGAAAGGGAAACAGCTAAGAACACAACGTCGTCTACAAGATGTAGACTGGGCAACCGAGACTTAGGAAAAATCATATTAAGTTGCAAAATAGTTTTCGATGGCAGCAATAATCTCAGTCCTGATAGCTTATTGATCAAAATATAAGACTGTAGGAAGTTGACCCAAGTAACGGACGATGAACTTCTTACAGCAATACCGGTATTGGCCCTGGAAGTGCGGCCCACCTCATTACCCACTCGATCGACGTACATGTTCATGCTCCTATGAAAGAGAGTTATCAGATAGTGCCCCTAAAGTCCAGGAAAGCATGTCTGAGGAGGTGGATCGGTTACTTGCAGAAGGGATTATTGCGGAATCATATAGCGGGTGGTCAGCGCCGATAAGTAATGGCTAGCAAACTTGGCGGCAAATATAGACTTTGCCTAGACTTCCGAAAGTTGAACGCACATTCGAAAAAGGATGCTTACCTTTTGCCCTAAATGACAGACATACTACGACAATTAAAAGAGGCAAGATTTATATCGAAACTGGACTTGAGTGTCGCGATTAATCAAATCCCGTTAGTGAAGGAAAGCCAATCGTACATGGCTTGCACCGTTACGGGTAGAGGACTATTCGAATTTAAAAGAATGCCATTCGAACTTACTGGGACCCTTGAAACCTTTTGAAGACTGATAGATAGATTTAGAACCACTCAAATCAGGCATAATGTCTTTAATTACCTACACGACATTATAGTGGTGACAGAGGCTTTCGACAAACACGTACATTGGTTAGAAAAAGTTCTTAATCGGGAAGATGAAGCAGGGTTAACAATAAATCCTGACAAGAGATAATTTTGCTGTTCAGAAGTGAAATATCTCGAATTTGTCGTCAATAAAGACGGCTTTAAAGTGGATCCGGACAACGTCTATCTAATAGTTTACTATCCGGCCTCCCAAACGGTCAAACAATTTCGAAGGTTTCTGGGAACGGCCTCCTAGTACCGACGCTTAATACCGAAATTTGTGACTATAGCAGAACTTTTGTGTCGGTTATTCAGGACCAACGTGAAGTGGAATCGGGGCGATGAACAGAATGATGAATTGAAAATTTTGAAACGCGTCTTAACTGAAGCAGATGATAGCTTTCGCCAGTAGGATACTAACCGCGGCGGAGAGAAATTATACCGTCATTGAGCAAGAGTGCCTCGCAGTCTTGCGCGACATTCAAAAGTTTATCGAGTATTTTGAAGGGTTCCATTCCAAGGTCATGAGAGACAATAGCAGTCCCCGTTGGCTGAATGAGCGCGAAATCCTACGGGAACCCTCTTATGTTGGGATTTGGAACTGCAAGGTTAGAAGCGAAATTTGTCCGAAGCTGTGGCCCTAGCCATATGTGTAAAGTATAACAAGCCCGCCTAGCCGGCTTGATGGGTCAGCGCGTGGTTGAAAAACCGTGAACAGTAGTTGCGGGGGATGTCGTGGGTCTATTCCGAGTCAGTAAATCTTGTTACAAGTACGTCGTAGTGTTTCAGGACCTCTTCAAAAAATAGTTAGTATATTACTAATTTTGGGCCCCACAGCTTCCAGTACCGAAGCAGACTTTCTTAGTGACAGAAAAAAGCACGCCATATTCCGGCCCGTAATCAGCTGAGTTTGCCTTCGAACGGGGCCGTCAGAACGCTAGTAATAGGGGTGGTTCCGCCGACGACTAGTTGGTAACGCTCGACTACGCCCGTCGTTGGTCTCGTGTTTGTATAGTTACACTAACTTTAGCTTATTATTTGATGAACATTATACTCTACGATTATAAGCATTCCATTAACTTTGAGCATAAAAATGTTACTTTGCATAACTATAGCGTATTCGGTTATCCTGCACTGGTGTACTCCGATCTGCACCGAAGCAGGTCCTAGTGAGAAGAAAGAAGTAAAAAGAAATAAGAAGGAGCGAACGAAGTACTCTTGGAGTACACCAGTGGAAGATAAACGAATGCGCTATAAATCAAAAATGATTTTTTTTTTCTTTTCTGATTGACAAAAGTCCTCATTAAAAAGGTAACCTAAGATCTTCATTCGGAAAGTCGAGACATGTTTTATAGTAGCGTAGTATCTGGACGCTGAGTAAAACATGTAAGATCTCTATGGTACTTCATCCAGCATGTCCGTTTGACAACAGAACTTGATAATAAGTTTCTTTTTGTTTTCCTCATACATAGAGAAAATAGCAAAAGTCCCAGATGTAAGATCCAAAAACGTTTCATTAATTAAACTTAAATAAATTTGTTTTGACTAAAGCTCGTCCCTTATTATTTCCCTGACCATTCTTGATATAATTAAACTTAGCCGTAAGATAATACCTCGGAAGCTGACGAGCAGCTGCCCATCAAAATCAAATGGAACCCCGAAACCCCGAACCTGGATCGCACATTCGAACCTCAAACCCTACATTTTTTTCAAAGAAGAATTCTTTTATTCGTCCTTTTTCATTTGCATTCTTTTTTTTTTTACTCTTTCTTTTCTCTTTTGTTTATTTACCACTAATAACCGGTGGGAGCCATTAGTATGAGATATTCACTTTCATTTTCGTGAATGTCCTATTCTTTTATGTGAACAAGGGTTTCTTAGTGGTTGCTTTGAATTGAAGAGTACTCTAAAGCATTATATTATGAGTCACTTGTCATAAGGGTCCTCTGACATGTGAATTAAGGTATGAAATTATTATTAAGGGAAGCGGCGTATAATGTACTGTTGTAGAGAACGCTTCAATTAAAAACTTTTTACCGCAACACAAAATTATTGATCTTTTAAAGCATCAGATTTTTTCATCATGATATTCTTAGATTGAATGAACGCTTCCGGAAATTGTGAATTTACAAAAATACTAAGTCTACGTGAAAAGTTAGAACAAGGGTCACGCAACACCAGTAAACACTCACGGTTTTATGTCTTATAATTTACTTATTCTCTTTTTTATTCTCCTATTCTTTTATACTTTTTCACAGAGCGAAACGTGTCAGCAAAGAGACATTAACTATTTTCATTTAAAAAATTGAACTGGCCAGATGTATTCCGGAAGTCAAAAATTAGTAATTGTGACTATGATACAGGGAGCATTTCCGAAAATATACGAGTCTCTAAACTCGACTTCCTTGCAGTACCTGTTCAAGAGATCCCAGCTACGGCCCTGATTGGTCGGCAAATATCGACTTGTAAATCTAGAGGTTTATATGTTCCGCTGCTACTTTGACCTTTTACTCTCGTTCTAGCCTTCCATAGGAGCACTGTCGATACGAAAACGGTTATACAGGACTAACCTAACAATGTCGAGTTCTGAGGAGAAAACTTCTTCAACCGTTTAAGGAATAAAATTGGGAAATAAGAAAGAGTAAAGTAACTGTAGATATGAACTTTTGTGTTCCGGTAAACTCGATGGCCGAACGGTCATTAGTCTGAATGAAAATTGTTACTGTAAAGAGAAATGAAAACGATCCGCCAGGTGTTCCGACAACGGACACACACGTCTATTTAAGTGCAGCGAGTGTTTCCGAGATCTTCGTGCGTGCTTGATCAGCGTCGGTGTTAGTTAATTTAGAATTTTGTCGTGATTTAAGACATTCGTTTCTGAAATAGAATAACTTTCTGTTCATAGAGTTAAAATATTATATATATTATAATATATACCGAAGGGCCTATGACAAAGCCACCGAACGCGTCCTCGGGTTGCGGATAGAGGGCCCTTGTACCAAGGGTTTCTGCTGAATATGGTTACAAAAATAAATAGCCAGTCGCGGACAATTGTCCAGGGGTGGTTCCGAAGGAAATAACCCCCAAGCGGAGGTGTGAAAACCGTGCCGAAAGCTGAATGGCACCTGGGTGAGGTGTCTAGAACGGTGACTCTGGGATACCGGGCGATCTCTCAGAGTACGCAGCCGTATCCTTGCATGCGGGGCTCTACCAGGATGGACTAACCCCTTTCCCTAGCTTCTCGTGGGAACAACAATAACAACACCAAATATAGTTGTAGTAAGTGCGGTTCAAAACAACAGAACGCGCAGGGCTCCCGACAATGGGTCGGCCAACAATGCCGACTAATCTAGAGCTGGGGGAGCCAATGATAATGGATTCAATGCGATGGATCAGCGGGATCTCGTGACCTTTGGGTGGACGGAGCAACTGAATTACGACTTGCTAGAGTGCTACGATGCGAGTGTGGCCCGTGAACGGGGTTACATAGCATGGCTGCATGCTCTGTGGTGCGCGAAACACCCGGAGCTATCGCACTTTTCGCCGCAACTTCTGCGAAACCATGCTGAACTACTCCGTAAAAGGGGCTATGTAAGCGGAACGCCTACTCTACCACAGCTAGAATAAGCCGGCAACAAAGAAAGAGAGGCGACACTAAGACCAACCGCGGGCAGGCATCCAATAGATGAAGAGCGATGCTTTACGACCCGGAGAAACATCAACACCAAGGTTTCTCTCAAGCCTAAAGATCTGGCTGAAATGGTGACGAGCTTCGTGGACATTTTTCCGGTGAATCCGACCTCTGGGGTAACAATTATTGTGTATATAATGCAGCGAGAGCTTTGACCGATGCGAACCGTAAAACAAAACCAACAGGTGATCATAAGACCAAAAGACGAATGCATCAACTTGCCATAAAGATAGGCTGGGCAAGACAGTACGCGTCCCGCATTTAATGTGTGATTGACTATATCACATCTGGCAGGAATTTTGCCGCCAAGGTTCGAAAGTTCGCGCGCGAATTCCGGACCCGTTATCACACACTTAACAAGTCAAAGCTGCTGACCAACAGGCAGCATATTGTTGAGAGAATACGGATACTATCTGACGCTAAGAGAAGTCTAG
>NC_046661.1:13630810-13632122 GCF_010883055.1 Belonocnema kinseyi | reverse complement strand
GAGGAGGTGAAAAAAGTATTAAGAGGGATGAAGAACTATTCCGCACCGGGACCAGATTGTATCAAAACCTTCGGGTGGAAGAAGTTTTCTTCAACCCATCAGAATTTGGCCCGTATTTTCACCTCATATTTGAAGTCGGAAGAGCCGATTCCAGAGTAGTTGGTGGAAGGGCGCACAATACTCCTGCCGACAATAGGCAACTTAGCTGACCCGAAGAACTACAGGCCAATAACTTGTCTGAACACGCTTTATAAGATATTCACAGCTATCCTAAATGATAGGATTGTTCGGGCAACTGAACCTGTGTGACAAGAAATGTATGAACAACGAGGCTCAAAGAAAGGCGTAGCCGGATGTCGGGAGAACCTGCTCATCGAAAGACGTGTCTGCAAAGATGCAGCATTCTACCAGCATGACCTATTGATGGCCTGGATTGGTTATCGGAAAGCTTTCGATTCGACCTCCCATAGACTTATCATCTGTCTTTTGGAAATCTTAAAGGTTAATCCGCAAATAGTTGGGTGCATAGAGAGATTGATGCCGCTTTAGAAAACCGGATTTACTATCTCATCTGGCAAAAATCGTGTGACAACTAACAAGGTCACGTTTCAGAGAGGTGTCTTTCAGGGCGACACCATGAGCCCACTCCTCTTTTGCCTTACATTATTGCCACTATTTCTAGCACTGCAACATTACGACGGGTACTTGTGCGGCAAACCTGCAGATTGAAAGTACAAGGTCACTCATGTATTTTACATGGACGATCTTAAGATCTATGCTAAAAACAGAGAGCAACTGCATCTAGCTCTGGGGATTGTCGAACGATACTCTTCGAAGCAGATACAAACGTCTCATCCGACAGATTTGGTCTTCCGAATTGTCGGCGAGGAACAAAGTATCTGCAACGAACATGCTTGCCGTCCCGGTACTACTCTATTCATTTGGAGTAGTTCCATGGACGAAGAACGAGCTCAGATATCTTGATATCGGGACAAGAAAGGTTATGCACATGAACAAAAGCATGTACCGTAAGTCTTCCGTTCCGGGACTGTACATCTCACGCCGTCAAGGGGGTCGCGGAATATTGAGCCTTGAATGTCTTCACAACAGGATTATTCTGGGTGCAGCACATAGAGTTGCAAATCGAAGGATTTCTGTACAAAGCAGCGGAGGAAGCTGCTAAAACACTCGGACTTGACTTTAGTATCAGGGGTGAGCAAAATGCATCAAATCTTATCTATCTCGAGTACTCACTCCTGAAAGCCCGGATTAAGAAAGAACAAGAGAAAAACTTTCGTGAACAGCTCCTCGA
>NC_046661.1:13627937-13630710 GCF_010883055.1 Belonocnema kinseyi | reverse complement strand
TTATTATATGTAAACCAGAATTACCGAAATATTTTTTTAAAAATTTTGTTCACAAATACCCTACCGAAAAGAATCTTTGAGTATATACTAAAAATTCTTTAGCTCAAAGAATCTCAAAGAAATTCTCCGCAGGCACTCAGGTAGATATTTTTAAAGGTCCAGGAAGCTCGTTTAAATGGTCTGAAGGCTTTAAAATATCCTTTGCGAAATTGAAATTAGAATACGATCACAAATAACAAGCAGAGAGGCTATCTCAATAAAGTAGCCGACACTCAAGGGTCCTTTGTTAAGCTTTCGGATTAAAATTTAGAAATAGATTTTTTTTATTTTCATAGTTAACAGCCTAAAACATAATAATTCGGAATCTACGAGTTTCGATGACTTCAGACATCTAACTTTTTTTTAAATGCTTAAAATTGGAATTAATAGAACGTTACTCGTAAATGGAATGAGATACGCCAAAAAAGACAACATTTTTGAATTCAACTAGAAAATTTTATATCAGTATATAAGTTATAATTATAAATAAGTATAATGAGAAAATTCATCAATTAAAAAAAGTGTTAATAATTTGAAGAGAAATTTAAAAAGGGAGAGCGGATTAGCCACGACCAACTACTGTAAATAACTCTGCCCGCCCGGTACGTGACGAATACAAAAGGAACATTATATTACCGTCGCACCACTCTTAAAACGACCACTAAAAGGATCTTGAAAAGAACCCAAATCTCTCAAACTATCTCCGAAACTATTTTGTTTAAAATCGACTTTGTTTATAGACTTAAATGGGCCAAGCTATTTCGCTAAAGAAAACTCAGAGATTTCTTTCGGTAGGGTAGTAGATTCTTTAAGGATAGAATATCCTATTATAAAAATATTATACATATAGAATATCGAAGTATCTCGAAAAATCTCGAAAAATGTAATGTGGAAACGCTTGGGCCTGATTTCTTTTTGGTGATACATATACTAGGCTTCTGTTGTCCATTAGTTCCTATATCTTATTATCACCTAGCAAACTTATTATTTCAGTATATTAAGACTTTTTCTGTTTGTAAATTGCTTCCATTACTTTAAAAAAATCCTCAATTAAAGAATATTATGCTTTACGATTCTTTAGACTAATTCTCCCCCGCTTGAAAATAAAAAAGATAATCATTTTGTACCTCTAAGATAGAAAATGATTACTTGTTTATCCAGAATTCCTTTATTCTAACTCTTTTATGTTCAGTCGTATCTGTTTTTATCTCTATCTTCCTCTATTTTGTCTGCAGTATACTTCTACTTTTTTCTCGTTTAATCTTCATTTATCTATCCCTATCTATCATTCGCTTATATCCCCCAATCTTTTTTTACTTGATTTTCAATAAAAATTTCCCCAATCTCTTTCAATTCCCCTTTCTCCATGACCGCATAACCCTCGCATATCCCCGTTCATCTTTTTCGTCCTTTTTGCTAATATATTTATTATAGAATCCCTTTCAATCCCCCTTCCATATCCTTCGTCTTTTCCTGTCTGTCCTTTTCTATCTCTTCGTCAATCAAGATTCATGTCTGCTTCTCTAAATTTTAATTAATGAAAATTCACTGCTTTTCAGAGAAATTTAAATCAAAATCAGTACTTTACTTTTGGCAATTTGCATCATTAAAGTTTCACTTTTTAAAATAGCTGATATTATTTCACTGATACTGAGGGACACTGATTCAAAATGAGAGGTACCTTTTAATCCCCTATCGCGGCCTTGCCTTCTCTTTTATCTATCCAGTCTATTGTTTTCTTTCCTCTGTCAATTTAGCCTATCTCTTGTCTATTAGACTGTTCCTTACATAGAAATTTTCTTTTGGTAATCGTTCTATCACGATATTAATTCGAATGTCCAAAAATAGAAATTCTTCCAAAGAGTCAGATCGGTAATACTTACCTATTGCACCAAACACTTGAAGTTTCCCATAAGATCAACTTGGAAGAATAGTTCTTATTTTTATTTAAAAAATAATTCTGCTGTGTTAGTTTGAGTTGTCAGTGTGGCAAAAAAGTTTCTGTGGACTAATCGATTTTTTTCCTACACTATTCATTTTATGTGAACATTTTTTTGTAAATGCATGCCTTTCAAAGTTCAAAAGATTAATATCTTTGGACTTTTGATACTTAATCTTGTTAATTTTGTATTAACCAACAAAGTTGACCTTTTTGTTTTAACTTTCAGAAGTACCGTTTTATTTTAGATTCTCAGATTTGTTAAAAGAAGGTCTTATGTTCGTTTTACAACTATCTAGAAATAATTTCCAGTAGTTAAAAATAATTTTGTATTACGTCATAAACAAGCTAATTATCAAAAGTTATTCTTCTGGATTGAAAATATTTAATAAATTGAAGTCCAGAGTTTTGGTGTAAAATGTGAGACAAAATATAGTTTAATTACGATTAATTAATTAAATATTTAATAATTGTTGTCAATTTGTAAAGTTTTAAAGCAAAAAGTTATCGCAAAGATATTTTTAGTCAATTTTTTAAACTAAAATTGCTCGCAGATCGCATAACTATCACCGAGCTTCCATGACTATCTCCATAATTTGTTTTGACTTTGCGAGAGGGTTAATTCCGGGCCTAAAAGATCGCACCCTGAATCGAATTAATTTCCAACTACGTATATATTACAATACACAAGAAAGGGAGAAAATCGCTAATTCTATATATTACACTAAATTCCCTTACAGACAAAATTGCCATAAGCAATAGTTGAAACTTTTGTCTACAGACAGATAATTCCCA
>NC_046661.1:13614661-13627837 GCF_010883055.1 Belonocnema kinseyi | reverse complement strand
GTTACAACCTTTTTAACAATAAATACAACCTCTCTATTTGAACTACAATATTAAAATTAAAATTACTCTGGTCCCGCATCCGCAGAATTAATGCTGTCTGGACACTGCTAACTCGTTCGTTTGCTAGTAAAATCAAATGGGACCACAAACAATTGAACCACAATAGTTCTATTTTCGAACCGATAGAGGTCCAGCCCACGCGGACAATATTGGTTCTATGGTATCTGGTACCCGCTTCCGACCAGATTTTTTTCCGTGTGAACTTGCCCGCTCTCTGGTAATAAGCAATAAGCAATTAAATTCAATCTTTTATCCTTTTGTTAATTGCTTTCAGTACCTTAATAATTTCTTCAATTGAATGATAATTTGCTTTTCCAAGATATTGGGGACTAATTATACCCCTGAAATAAATTTTAATGTAATTTTCACTGTGATCGAACACTCGATCAAACATATAACCCACAATTGCTTTTTTATGTTTAACCCTGAATAACCAGACTAGTACGAATTCTCACCTCGTGAAATTTCTTACTTATGCAACTTACTACCTGCGTAAACCCAGGTTCTCTCCCTACTGCGATAAATATGCTAGTACCCTAGGCTATTTGCTACGTCAAAGCTGATGCCATTCACTTTCAAACCGCTCAGGCAGCAAGGTCGAAACATGGAAGGAGGGCAAATTTACACTAGTGTGGTAACAGTGTGTGTGAAGACACATACACTGTTACACAACAGAATTTCTGTTACAGAATTTCCTAACAACAATTACGTCATAAGTTACGTAATTATATGTATAATACAATAATATTCTAAACGAAGCATCGATTAATTTAGACCCTGCTATGTTTTTAAAAGATTTAGGTTTCGCTTTAATTTAAACACTTCTACAGCGACGTTTGTAAACGTAAACGTTGCGTCTTAACTACTAGGCGACTCATTGCTAAGGTTTCGAGAGTAGATGAAGCGTTTGTTAAAGGTTACATAGTCATGAGTTGCAACAATTGCTTGCGCCGTATCTGCGATGAACACAAATATGGACTGTCCATTGAATTTACCATAAATATGGACTAATTGCATTTTAATAATGTGTTTTTATAATTTTGCGGTGTAAGTTCCATTTTATGCACATTGTATTTTTAAAAAAAATTAGGTTTTAAAGAAAAATTATAATGTTTAACAATATTGTTTTGAATTTGATGCATTTTCACTACTAAATTTGTTGTTTTTGTATTCAAAACTATCTTCAATGAATTTTTTGGGAATTTATGCCCCAAAAAGTACTTACTGTATATTATGTAAATTTGGATTAAATAGTTCCGAGATATTGAATTTAGAACATTTTTAATCCCGAATCGAACTAGTGTGGTTACTGCGTATGCTGCGTCAAGGTGTGGTTACTAAGGGTTAAGCATCGTACACATCGATATTGATCGTTTTGAAAACTTTAAAAACTTTATGAAATAATTTTAGTTTCAGTTAAGAAAAGGTTTGAAATCTTTTTGAAATTCCTGAGGCAATTTTTTTAGCATTAAGTAACGTTTATCGAAGATATTTATACATAATTCCGTCTTGGGTTGTAGTTAGTGATTATTCTACTGATTATTTTTATCACCTTTTTCATCATTTTTTAACTTTCGTTTTTAATTTTAATTTAGAAAACTAGTATTAATGAATTTGGACAATAATTTTGTATACAATTTACTAGATTTCTATAAATATTCGTACTAAAACTCCGGATGTGGTGGCTCATTTTTCAGAATCAAAAAATATTACACCAGCAGCAGTTGGGAACATATGAAGGTGTTAATGCGTGCCGTCATTTTAAATTATTTTTCCTAAGTTGCATGCAAATGTTTAGAGTTGCACAATTATTTAATTTGTGCCCTTAGAGTGCACCATTGAGATGTCATATACAAATAAATATTATAAGTGGAAAAATTAATTTCACGGCATTTTATTGAACTTCATTTCCGAATGAAATAATTGCATATAAAATAATTATGGACATATGAACACTTCCAGGATAAGTGTAATTTTTCTGCAACTCTGCATTTGGCTTTATTCCTATCCACAAGATACAGTTTATACGACATGAATATTTATAGTCAGACTACTTGAAAAGGAAACTACGAATAAGATTTCCAATATCGCAAACATCCGCAACAGGAGTTACTGTGAATCCAGTGTCGACAAAAAATCGAAAACTTATGTAACAATTTTAAGTTTTCAGGTTTAAGGAAAACGGTGTGACTTTAATACAGTCTGCGCGGGCTAATTTGAAAGATCGAAAATGGTGGTTTTACAACAACCAAAGATTGCATTTAGCGGAAAAGCTATGTGAGATTGGGACCAAAATATCTAGACAGACACCTTTGCAATAATTTCCGGTATGATAAAAGATTTATCTTAATGTCTAGTTGATTCGTTAAACCTGACGTGTAATCATTAATTTGGACTTTTTATCAATATACAGTGATAACCCTGCTGAATTACAGCGTTTATTTTGACAAAAGAATATATTTGTGCGACATTCTCGAGTGCGATTTGAGATTAATTAAAGAAGATTTTTTATTAAAGCGACAAGAGCGAGTCAGATTGAATCACGAGTATTCATAAGGGAACGTTCCCAACAGCAAAGTAAACAGGTGAAATTAACTTCGCAATACGAAAATAAAACTTAACCTAATGTATACATGAGAGAACCACCTTGATATACATGAATAATACATCGAAAATATACGCGAATTACCTTAAACAAGATATTCGTGTGAGTTTAAATTGAAAAATGACTCAATAACGACAAAAATTAAGATTCTGCACGAATATTGCCAAAATCCTTGAACGCCGTAAATGCTTCAGTTTATCCGAATCTGAAGTGAAAGGAAAGTTTGTGAGAAACATCGGATGTTTGGACTTCAATGAATGTAACAAAAGGCGAATAAGAGTACAGTGCCGGTTCATACTGTAATTGATTTCCCTCAATCTCAATTTAAAAATATTCGCAAAACCTACATCGAGGCTGAGGAAGCCAAATTCCTCGGATGGAACGTTAATATTATACAATATTTGAAAGTAGACGTTCAGAGAGTTGCTCCAAGAACGCGTACCGGCCCACCTGTTGTTCGTGCAGCGAGAATAATTACCTTGGTTCAGCACCTTTAAATTCATCCCCCCTCTCCCGCTGATTACGGACTCATCGAGCACGGAGCGTCTAATGCAATTTCTAATTGAAGATGGTCTTCGTAAGGACACAATAATGAGAATGCTCGATGTTTTGTCTATGGAAACTACTACACAAACCGCAAGCTCGGTTCGGATTATGGATTCGTTCCACATCATGCTGCACCTGAGAAAAAATATTCAAGAATTTTATGGAAAAAAGAGAGTGTAGTAACAAAGAAGCGTCTAGAGAATATTGGCCGAATAAGCTGTCTGAACCGATGGCCCATAAGTTTAATTCTAGAAGGTTCTAGATCTCATCTTCGATGTGTAGCTTTCAATTTGTTTAGGTTGATAGATCAAAACTACTGGGTCTAACCGAATCAGAAATAAAGGAAAACATCCTGATTAGCCTATGGTCACAATATCACTATTCAGCAGGCCAGATAAGGCTCAAGTAGATCTGGAAGACCTTCTACATAGCCAGGAAAAAAAATAAAGGATTAGCCATCAACCTGGTGACACTAATCGAGGTTCGATGGAAACGACAAAGAAGAAAACCAACGTTGAAGCAAAAGATCGTTGAGAGAATTCGCGACCTAAGGCAGACAAATGTGCGGAGAAATCAGTAAAACCTGAAAACTATCTAAATCTAGATCGCCGAACAACAATTCAAAACGAAAATAAGACCAAAAGTGCTATAACTGCAAAAAATGTTACCACGTATGTAGGGACAGCCCCAATCCACAGGCTAAACTAACTTTCCATATATTTCGAAAAAAGGAAAATACCCAGCGGCACTGCCTTCAACGTTCAACTTCAACCGAAGGTGAAATTCAATCAGTTAAGGAAATCACAGCTGTCCAGGTTCCAAATGTATAAAACAACTGCGGTTGAATAATCATTACTGGAGTGAAATTATTGACACGGGAAGCTCCTATTGCAAGATTAAATCCTCCAACGCCACAGTCGAGGGGTACCGAGCCTAGAAATAATGCTTTAAAGAGTTTTTTCCCTGAGCATTTTAAGGTTTTTTCCACCAGATTAATTCGATTTAGCGGAAAGTAAATTCTTACATCCGCATTCCGTGAATTTCGTCTCTGCAAATAACTCCACAGCGGGTTTTCAAATACTATATTTAAATCTGGAAGCTGAAAACCCTCAGTCGACAAAAGAACTGGAAATGAGGAGATTGAAGTACATAAACCTGTGCGAAAGACCTTCAATTAAGGAAGGAACGAAAGACGATTTGAAAATGGGGGAATATTAACCCAAAGAGCGCATAGAGGATCTCATCAACGTACTGAACTAGTAGTGAAGACATACTATCGAAATGAATATTAAAGAGGTAGAATGTAACGATCAGGTAACAATGGAGATTCGTGAGAAACCAAGAAGGAACCCTTTCCAGTCAAATCAGTCGAGTTTCTTGTCGACGAGCATACTATATTTAAAAAACATTATCAAACCACTCAGACGCAGGATTCGTCGTGGGTAATTCGTCTTATGCTAGTCCGGTTCTTTTGGCAAGAAGAAAAAAACGGGAGGCATCGTGTAGTTGTACATTTTCGACGTTTGAACGCACAATCGAAAATATCGAAGAGTGAGAAGAACGACGTCGCAGATTGCGAATGGCATTCCAGAGCTTTATATAAATGAGTAGATTGATGTTTACTGTACATGATACCCAAGGCTATACGGCAGAGCTTAGCTATATACTGCGATTCTAAAACCCTAGCGAGAGAAGCCGATTTACAACGAGGCGACAGCACGAAAGAAGAGCAGAACCGCAAACAGCTGATCATGAAAAACTCTTATTTTAAGTGAAAAACGTGACAAGTCCGATTTCTTTTACGTTTTGGTAATTACGAAATGTTTCATATTCTCGAAGCCGAGAATATCCAGCATTGACGAATGATGGAAGATTTACTTTAATGTCTACCTTATAAGTTAACCTTCATAAGTTTTTGTATCAAAATGATGTTTGAAGTACCCTATGGGGACAGAGGAGGATGTTTCGATGGCGAGAGGTATGACGCATGATACTAACGTCATTCTTTTTGACTTTTTATTAACATTTCCAACTTTTCAAAGATTAAAATTGTGTCAAACAACTTATTTTTGAACCCTGAGTATCAGGACCGACACCTGGAGCTGAGAAAATCACGCGTAACAAGGTCGAAGCACATCTTTTACGAAGTCTGATGTATTTGGGCATCAGAAAAGCGTATTTGGAAGGAAAATAAAAATAAAATATAGAAATTTTTTATACAAAAATATATCATATTATCCGCTCACATTACAATGGACAGTACTCTGAACATAAAAATATAAGAAAAGTCTATTTTGTGATGACACTCCAGAAACGAGCCATTAAAAACATGGACTCAATTCTCACAGATTATCTCCGGAATAAAATGAGATGAAATAATTTCTCAAAATGCGTTCATAAGTTTATTGAAGTCCACGGAAAAGGAACTATATTTAAAGCATTTTTTATTGATTGAATTTGAGTTAGTAAGTAAGAAAAGGCCGCGCTAGTTTCGAATTTGTACAAATTATTAATCGTAATAATATGGAAGTAAAGGAAGATGAACCCTAAAGTATCCTTTTGAAACGAGCCTCAAAAAATGCAAAAATGTTCACTACTATCGGCGAGAAAACTATAGGCATCTGCCTTTGAAGCTTCACAACTCGGTTAAACAAAAGCAAGCGCAACAAAAAAACAGTCATATGAAAGCCGAACGTGTTCTACGTAAATGAGCTTAAGACTTTTATGTAAAAAATTGGTGTGCTTAGCAGACTGAAAAATGTAAAAAAAGTCAAGATTTTCGGGAACATTTAAGAACAGTCAAGATTAGAGCATTATTTCTAATACAAGGGGCGATAGGAAAAATGTGAAAAAATCATGAATATGAGGAAAACTGGTGTGAACAAGTTGCAGTTGAGAAATTTGAAAAATAATAAAAAATAATAAAAATTGTTGCTTAAAAGTGAAAAAATATGCAACTATATTATCTTCAGTTCTAACACAGATATTAAAGCAATTCAAACTGCAAACTGTAATGGATAGGCTCTGTATTTCTTTTGATTCACCCGGAAGGATGAGTTAATCTTATTTTTTGTGAAAATCGCGATATTTTTAGACATTTTTTTTGTTGGAAAACAAGTGACAGAAAGCAGGGGGGGGGGGCTTTTTTGTTTTACTGCCGAGCGCTGGTGCCATTCTTCGACCCAGGGTTCTGAATACCATGAAGTCAAGGGGATTCGATTTTTAGTCGCAGGTCCTTGTCCCGTGTATTTTACTCGAAGCAAAATAAGAATCAACTTTACTGGATTAAAGGACAATATAACTTCAGTGTTATTATAAAAAACGTACAGGCGTCGGCCATACAAAAACCGCTGGTTCGGAAACAAGATAAAAGATTGCAGCCATCGATGTGCCGAGAAATTTTCGTCTTGCAGGCGCCTCTATATCACAAAATCCGTATAAATAAAATTAAAAGAAGATTGTTTTTAAATTCTTCGAAGTTGCCTAAAGAAAGAACTTCTGGCAAAGGATTAGATGGAAAGATATAAATACTCAAGATTCGGTTCTTAACAGATGTCATGGGTTCAGAAAGATTCATAAGGAAAAATATCCTTTGAGATTGGTTATTTTAACGATTAAAACTTCTACCAAATTTTAAAACAAAACTTCAATTTGATTTTTAAAAACGCACTAATAATCTTAAAATATAATATAAAAAATAGTTCCCGTTAGCTATGAAATGATTACTTTGGATCAGGGATATCTACGGAAAGAGCACAAATCTGCCACCAGCCAATCCTCTCTTACCGCCTTAGGTAGAAAGCAAACGAGTGAGCGAGAAAAAGGCACGGATGTGCGCTTGGAGAAGATCAGATAAATAGATGAGATAAAATGAAAATAAGTACTCAATTAATTCAAAAAAGAGTTTGTAAAAGGGATAGATTTCAACATGAATTCCACTTATTTTAAATTTAGATTTTGATTTGTTTTTTTATTTTTTATACGCAGATAATATCCTTTTATGTAATCGTTCAACAAAGTTACAAGTAGTTATTGCCTATAACAGTTTTCATCCAAAACTTTAATTTGCGAATAAAAAGGAAAAAAATCAGTTCGTTAGACACAGACTTAACTAAACTTCAGGATTGTAATAATATTATTAATTGGTATAGGTAAAGTACATATTTAGACAGAATTTTACATTCTTTTTCGGCCCATCCTATTCAAAAACAAAAATTGCAGTATTAAAAAAACTCAGTTGACAGAGCACTATGTTTGTCCAATGAACTTGGCAAGTTTCAAGAAAGCAAAATAATAGTTTTGCTACAGATCCTTCAGATAAATTAAGAAAAAACGAACTGTGTAATAAAATCTTGCGAACGGTCACAACACTTACAAGCATAAAGCACCACGAATACAAACGTACATAGAGCTGAGGGGTGGGGGAATCTCAAAAGTATATTTCTAAAATTCGACCATGTATGTTACCCCTGAACTTTTCAACTTGTTTGAAATGTAAGCAAATATTTCTATTAACTCTACATTTATTTCGATAATCTCTTATGTCAATTCAGTGTCAGAAAAAAATCTTCTAGCAGTATTCTAATCACTGGATATATGCGAGTCTTATTCTACGACACCGATTATCAACCGGGCTTTTTTTAAATACATGAAAGTTTTGTAATATTGGAAAATAAGCAATAAAACTAAATTAAAACAATCGTTTATTGTTAATGTTATATGGAAATAGTGACTGCAAATATCTCAAAAAAATTTAAAAGGTTTTAGCACAACAAAAATTATTTTCCAGGTCAAGTTGCCAAAGTTTTAAATTTATTAATTTCATTTGTTTAAGAAATTAACCACTTTAAAATTTTTATTATGCATAATTAAACATATATTATTTTTAAGAATATCTGCATTAATTTAGATAGTGAAGAGAAATCCAACATTGAAAAAACCATACATTTTTCCAGAAAAATTGTTTGAAACAATCGTAATTGTTAATTTTCTATAGAAATTGCGACACAATCACTCTCACAATAATTAAAAGCTTTTTTAGCTAAGATTTTTTTTTAGTTACAATTTTTGGCTACACTTTAATTTAATTTCTGTATAATAATTTAACCATAAAATAATAAAATTATTTGTATTCTGAGACTCCCCTTTTCGTCAATTGAAGATCATTTGCATTATATGCAAACCGTTGTTGAAGAGTATATAATTATTTTGTGAAAAATCTCGATTTTCTCATGCTGTGAGTAAACATATAATAAAAAATCTATGCGCTAGGCAGGCATAGGCATAGGACGCGCGACTGTTAAACCTCGCGCTTGATAATATATTCATCTCGTGCCTGGCTCTCAATTATGTTTTTACCTGACCCTGCGCACCCTATCGTTAGATTTCTTCCACATTTGCGTACAAAACTTTTAAAATGAGAGGTTAAAGCATCGGCAACTGTGATTTGCTTATCGCGAATATTATTTTGTTGAAGCTACTTGGGCTTTAACGGACATATTCTTATCACGTATTTCGTGCTTCGCATTCGATTTGGCCTAAGCTGCGAAGTTTTCTACGATAAGTTTATTCCTTTAATATCGAATGTATATTATATTTATTTCCTTTTTATTAATTGAATGTTTACAGTTGCATCAATTACCATAGTCCCTATCGACTGTACTTTAGGGTGAATTATAAACTTTAAGGTATCTGTGCGGTGGTATACCAAGGGATAGAAGCGAAGCTTTCTTAAAACACATCCAGCTTCGCATCCTGCTTCAGGACTCGAACCCGCGCCAGCTTGGCTGCCACGACTGCAGTGTTAGAACATAGGATAATCACGACACCGTCTGAACTATATTGGTTCCCTACGTATTTATTTCTGTACCTCGGTCTGGGCTGCTTATTCAGATATTGCAAAATAAGTTACAAATTTTATTTTTCATGATTACTGTAATATTTTAATTTTATTTTGTAATCATTTTTATTCTCAGCTACCCTAAAAATTCATCATTTAAATAAATTTACAAGGTGCGGCAAAATAGCCATAAAGACCCTATTGGGTCCCCATTCGGTTTCTTTTTAAAAAAACTCAAAAAAAAAAAAAAACAAACAAAAAAACAGCAAGATCAACTTTTAAGCTGTTGAAATTCGGATTCTACGTTACATTTTCTATTAGAAACTCACGGAGTATTTTATTTTTTAAAGTTTTTAATGCTTCGGTCCGCCAGGGTAAGAAATGTTAAAACGGATCCATGCAAGGTCAACTTTTTTAGTATTGACGAAGCCTACTTCCATCCTTCTGGAGCAGCGCATAAAAAAAATTTCGGTACTAGGCTCAAAATAACCTAAGGCAACTTCATGAAAAACCTCTTCTCTCCCCAAAAGTGACCTTGTGGGGTGCGATTTCCGAAGGACTTTGCCGGCTAAGATAAGTGAATTGGCCTAAGTATCCATTCAAGTCGTTAATCACACATAAAGGTTTAACCCTGGAATATATACACATTCAGCTATTTTTACTTGCATATTGATGGCGGTAGTGATAACGTGTGCGGTGACAGATGGCGAGAAGATTTTGCGGAGTTTGCGTGGAAGGTGTGAGTACAGTGTGAGGGTGTAAGGCTAGGAGGTGAGTAGAGTTGTGAGGGATGAATTTGGGAGTTAAAAATTAATTTTCAGAGTAGTTGTGGGGTGGGATTTGGCCAAATAGGGAGAGTGAGGTTAGGTTGGCAAGGGATCGGAGTAGTTTGGGTTAAGGAGTTTGGCCCTTGAAGGGAGTAAAGGGTGGTTCTCGTAGTGCTGCTGTATGTTGAGGGGCACAAAAGGGTGCTGTGAAAGATGGAATAGAGAAAATAAAGGAAAAATTTAGGGCGGTAAGCAGAAGCGGTCTTGAGAGACATCCGTAGCTTGCAGAAGGCACTTTTTGCATTGAGAGGTCCCAATTACCGACGGAAGAAAGGGAGGTGGTCAGCAAGAGTACTGGCAGTGCTGTTAGTAAATTCGAAGGGTAGGAAATTTCCCGCAGCTCATCAGAGCCAAGAGAGTCCAAAGACGAGCGCGGTAGAGAGTCCGTTTAAAAAAATCGTACGGACACGTAGGTCACACCCCCCTCCCCCACCATAAAAATTGGTGGGCAGGCGGAGGAGGCTCTCGGGGAGGCTCTCTAAGCGAGATTAGAGTGTTGATAAAAGACGGAAAGTATAAGGGCAATTGAGTTGAGAATGGAAAGAGATAGGGTGGGTTAAAGGCAAGGTAGGGAAAGTTAGGCGAAATAAAAATAGAAAAAAGGATAAGAAGGTTTTCATCGATTGTAAAGGTGCTATACTAGAACGTAGCAGGGGGAACCAAGAAAGATGAGGATTTCTGGAGGTATATAAGGTAATTTGATGTGGTAGGACTGGTAGAGACGTGGGCAGAGAGAAAGGAATGGGGCGGAGTAGAGCCAAAATTACCAAGTGAGTAGAGGCGGAGGCTCCACGAGGCGGTCAGAGTGAAGAGAAAAAAACATCTAGTAGGGGAATTATAACGAGAGTTAGGGAAAGATTAGAGGAAGTTCATGGAGAGGAAGAGAGGGAGGGCGTGTAAATGAGGGCAGTAATGATAGGAGGGGTAACGTGTAAGTTTTGTGACTGTGTACGATAAGGATGGGATGAAAACGATTAAAGAAAGGGTGGAAGACTTACTACGACAAAGAGGGGAAGGTATAGTGGTCCTGGGGGGGGGGGGGCTATGAAGTGAGAATTGGGAGAAGGGGGCCTTTAAAGGCAATGTAAATTCTTCGAAAGGAAATCGAAGGATAAGGTAATAAATAAGGAGGGGGATATTCTAAGAGACTGGATGGAGGGTAGATGCTGGCCGGTGAAGAATGGTATAATAACCGGAGACGAACAGGGATAATACACGTATGTGTGTAAAATTGATTATCGATGATAGACCATGTAATAATTAATATGCAAGGGTGGCAGAAGACAGAGAAATTTGTAGTGGAAGGTAGGGTGGAATCAGACCATCAGCCAATAAGTTTGTGGACAAAAGAGGAGGTTGGCGGAAGACATGGTGAGGAAGAGAGATCGTTAGGGAAGAGGGTGACATGGACGAGGGAGGCGATACAAAAGTATCAGGAGCAGTTAGGTAAGCTAAGATTTGAGGGGGGTAGGTAAAAGAGATATGGGAGGATCTGAAATAGAAAGTAAAAGGGTATGTGCAAAATTAGGCATTTAAAATGAAGAAGAAAGGAATGGTGAAGCCGTGGTGGGATAGGAAATGTAAAAAAATGAAAAAGTAAAAATGAAGTACAGGAAGTAGAAAGAAGGAACTGCAAAAAGAGAGAAGTACGTAGAAATGAGGAAGGAGTTTAGGTTGATGTGTAAAAAGAAAGAGCAGGAAAAGAAAAAACATCTGGAAGAGGAGTTCAGAAGTGTTAAGATAGAAGGGGACGTGTGGAAGATAATTAATAGTTTTAGGAAACGTAGAGTGGAAATAAGGGAGAAGATAGGGAGTAAGGAATGAAGGGAATTAAAAAAAATCATTTTAGGGGTCAGATACACGGAAGAGTGATGACGGGATTAGAGGAACGAGGGAGGTAGATGGAGTGGAACTGAATGACGAGGAGATAGAGAAGCAGATAAATAAGTTAAAAGGTCTATAGCAGCAGGGCTGATCGGGGTAGAGAACGAAGCGTAGCTGTTTGGCACACAAGAGGTAAGGGACAGACTGAAGGGAGTAGTGAGAAGAGCATGTAAAGGGGAGGGATTCCGAAAAGGTTGGGGCGAGAGGTTGATCGTGCCACTGTATAAAAAAGGGGATAGAGAGAGGCAGAAAAATTATAGAGGGATTATGCTAATTAATATGGCGTACAAATTATACGCGATGGTGTTCGCGGATAGGATACGGAAGGATGTCGAGAGGAAAGGAATACTGCCGGAGACGCAGGCGAACTTTTAAGAGGGAAGGAGTACTATCGACAATATTTACGCCTTGCAGCACATGATGGATGGAGAGTTAGCTAAAAAGGACGCGAAGCTGTACCGTTTATTTGTAGTTCTAAAAGGCGCGTTTCCTTCGGTGGATGGCGGAGATTGTTCGAGGCAATAGGGGAGAGGGAAGTGGAGAGAAACCTGATCCGAGTGGGTAAGGAAGGTATATGAAGAGACAAAAGATAGGGTAAGAGGAGGGGATTTAATCTCAGAGGGTTTCTGGATGAACAGGGCGTTGATGCAAGGATGTCCAGATATGCAGATGACGTAGAGCTGCAAGCAAAGAGCTAAGAAGCTTTAAATGAGGTGATAAAAAGGTTGAGAAGATACTTGAATAAAAATAGGTTTAGACTTAAATGCGGAAAAGTTCAAAGTTATGGTGTTTATGAAAGGTGGTGGGAAGGATGGAGAAGAGATTTTTTGCAGATTATGTTGGAAGGAGAATAAAATTGTTCGATTCGATAGTGATGTGTGTATTATTTTATGGAATGAAGGTTTTGGGGCGAAAGATAAGTAAGGAGGTAAATAGGATTCAGGAGAGGTATGTAAAGTGGAGACTGGGTCTGCCAAGGAGTATGCCTAACTATATTGTCAGAAGGGAGACAGGAAGAACGAGCTTAGGGATTATAACGTGGAGTCGAGCGTATAAATATAAGGAGACATTTTGGGAAGAGGGGGTAATTCCGCTAGAGAGGGATTGTTGGTGTGATAAGGAGAACAGAGGTAGAGGTGGGAAGATGAAGATTGAAAGGGAAAGGTATTTTAGAACGAATGGATTGCAGATGTATGAAGTGAGAAGGATTCACGAGGAAAGAAGGTATATAAGATGCTTAAGAAAAATTGAATGGAGACAGAGAGAGAGAGAGATAGGCGAGCGGTGCACCCCTGAAAAGACGCACAAAAAAGAGAGTTGACCCACTAAATAGAAAACGCAAGGATGAAACCAATTGAGATTGATTAATGATATTATTGTGAACAAAAAACTTCAGATAAACTTTTTTGTCCCGA